>NW_015113197.1:261890-357013 GCF_001443285.1 Poecilia latipinna
ATTTATATTTTATTATTATATATTATTTTTCCATGACGATAGGTGAGGCTCTGCCTCACCTACCTCCCCTGACTGCACGTCACTGGTGCACACAAGACCATGATTGGCAGTGCTAAGCCCCGCCTCCTGGATCTGATTGGTTGTTTCTAGTTGGGGAGAAGGGGGAGGGGCTTGATTTGTTCACAGATTATCTTTCTCATATCAGACTGTTACGACATAGTAAAAGTTTAAACAAATATGTGAAATGCATATATTTTCTTTTACAAAAGTTACATTCCAGAAAAACAATAAAATAGAAAATGAAAATTACATACTACAGCTTTGATATAAAGAAAATTATTAGCAGATAGGTTTAAATCAAAGACAAAAACATGCAAAGCAATATATTTATGCAGCTATTATCAGAAACTGTGGTGGACGGTAAATGTAAAGTCAAAGCCTCTGTACATCTGAGTGACTCGCCTCAATAATCACACTGAATGAGTCTAGGGATCCTTAAGAAGCAACAAAGCTAGAGAATAGCAAAATGACTAAAATTAAATACATTGTCTCTGTTACAATTCCAGTTTAAACGCACCTGATTTGTATGAACTGCATTTCCTCAGTCCAAAGCCACACCCAGAGGCCCTTACAGGCCCCGGCCCTACAGGCGCACGCTGTTGGATTCTGTTTTAAAGGCAAATAGACAAGCAGTGAGCGTCGTGGTATGAAACACACGCAGCAGCTCTGGGCATGGTGGAGCTACTGCGTTCTCTCTGCAGATACCCGGTGCAGGCGGCCTGATGCGGGTGGCGCCTCTCCGCCTCATGGATACATGAGACGGATGAGCAAGCGTTCAGACCAGCACATTGAATTACTGCTGATCAAACAGAACTAATTCAATCGGTGTCTATCCTTGTCCTCCATTTCAATCACGGCTCATCCTCAAATCATTCTGGGGTTTTCTTAATGCTGACAGCCTCTCATGTTCCCAGAGTCCAGGTGAGCCATCAAACTGCTTTTAATGGCCGAACTGCAGAGAGAGGGTGGGGGGTGCATTACTCAGCAGCGTACTGTTACGGCTTTGTGCTTTTCAAATGATCTTCTGCTTGCCAGCACATGTGAGAGCTCAGAGGCTTCATGCCACAAAAGTATACAAAACTGGAGAAGGGTCGCTATCAGCGCTGGGGGCCATTATTAGCTCAGATAAAAGACGCTGCTGGAGGGGAGGGGGAAGAGGGGGCCTACGGTGATCTGACTATGATAAAGGCTGAACAATAGATGAAGAAATTATATTTACATTCATGTGTGTAAAGTGATGCATTTGGAGGGACTGGCTTTCTCATTAGTTACGGAGCGCAGTGCCAGACTCTCCAGGCAAATTCAAAGCAAATAAGAAGTTTGTGAAAAGGAAACCAGTTCAATAAATGGTGAAGTTTCTGGATTTGCACCATCTGCCTGCTCCCCCCTCCCCCCACGACCCCTCCACCCCCCCAGCTCCACCATCAGATACTCAAACAAAACTATTGTTAAACTGTCTGTCAAAGGTTTCTACTAAAGTTAATGAAAGTGCTTCGACATCATCTGACAGTTCATCTGACATCTCTTCCTCTTTAACAAAGTCGCTCTTTTCCTCCAGAATCTCCTGCATCACATCATACACTGGCCTTGTGCCCCCTGCTGGAGGACCTAAGTACTACAGTTGGGCAGTGCCAGTTTTATCCAGATATGTTCACATCGTTTGAGAAACACAATTATCATTGAGTGATTACAGAAAGCAAAATAAATGATGACGTTTTTTCATAAGTATTTAACAGAGTGATATGAGAAATGATAAATAATTATCAATATTGTCACCTCCTTAAAATAATGGCCTACGGCCTAAGGCCATTATTTTTGTTGTCAAAAATGTTGTTGTTTTTTAGGGGTGGGGGGTTTGCTGCTGCTCTTGTTGCCTAAATAACTTTTGACAAAAAATTACTTGGACCATTAAATAATGGTCCAAGTACATGGACCTTTCATGTACATTATATCTTCACCTTCCTAAAATTAGGAAGGTGAAGATATAATGTACATGAAATAGTGCAAAAATATTGATGAGTAGAGATTTTGTCAAAAACAAAAGTTTAGCCTTAAATGTGTGGACATATTTGACTAATTTCTGTTTTTTTTTTCTAGTGTCAGTGTTAAAGGGTTAACCAGGAGTCAGTGTGAGCTGTGAACACTGGGGTCAGACAGAAGCAGAACTCTGACTCCCACAGATCAATCCGACCCCGCCTTATTCACCCTGTCACCACCAGCATCTGGACTCCACCAGGTGAGCCCCGTCTACAGGGGTCCCCACCCACATCCACAGTCTCCATGACAACTACTTACCATGACGACCCACCGCCACCCCCTTCACCATGACGACCTCTGGCACCCAGCCGTCCTCCGGAGGCCTGTAATGGAGCTAACTCGGCTGCAGCGGAGCCAGCCTGGCTGAACCCCCCTCACCTCCCCACCCCCCTTCACTGCTGGGGGCTAATGCAGAGGAATCACAGGAAGCGATTCTCCTTTACACAATAAAGCCCACTTCACCCTCCACAAGTGACCCCTCACCTCCAGAAACAAGAACTGATTGGCTCCACACACCCACCCACCGAATGGAGATTCTGTCCTGCTGCAGGCCGAAGGAAAAAACTCAACATAGAAAAATAGTTTGAATAGCAGCGTTAACCCAGTTTAGTGCCCAGTGGCTTCGCCTGTTTCAGAGCTGAGTGGAGTGTGCGCAGCGAAGAGAAGGGCTGATTGTGCGCTGCAGGAATGCATGTGCAGAAGCAGCAGCTCGACACACATGCATGCCGTTTCTTAAAGCTTGTCTTTGTCTGCAGGTTGCATAATGATTTCCTGACAGCCTGTCAGACATTTGAAATTGATTCCAGGAAACAGGGCTTCCTTCTCTGTTCTCCATGCCATCATCTGCATCCCCTGATGACTCTGCTCCTGAGCTGTCTCTTTCGCTCATATTACCTTTTCAGAATACTGCTGTCCTGGGTGGAAGCGTGAGGAAAAGAAAATAATGTAGCAGCCCAGGTAAACGGGTGATTCTGAGTTTTTGACCTGCAGCTTTAAGACCTGTCTCTAATTTCAGACTGCGTGTGAAAGTTTTCCTCCTGGCCTCCCAGGACGGGACGGAGACGAAGAGAAAGGCAGGCAGGCAGCTGTGAGTGTTGCATGTTTAGCTGAGTGATGTGAGACTTACCCCCCGGCTGTCCCTGCAGGCTCAACATGCTCTCACAGCGCTGGTTGATGCTGCTCAGTGCTCCGCTCCTCCCAAAGCTTTCATCTGCCATCGCTCAAATCTCCCTTCTTCTTTCCCTCCCCTATCTCTCTCTCTCTCTCTCTCTCTCTCTCTCTCTCTCCTCATTTCTCTACATCTTTTGTCTACCCATCCCATGTCTTCCTGTCCCTCCATCCCTGCTCATCTGATTTCTCTGAACTCCCACTTTCTTGGTTCTGCTTCTCTCACTCTTTGCTTCACTTTCTCCATCTTTCTTCCCTCCCTCCCTCCCACCCCTCAGCCTCAGCAGCGCTCCGGGAGCATGGTATCGCTTGTCTCTCGGCTGGCACAGAGAACAGGCAGACACATGGGAGGGCTGTTTTGTAATCCAGCAGTTCATACCACCCTGGCACAGTGAATGGGGGGCAGAGGGGATGCAGAGCATGAGAAGAGGGGGAGGGAGGATGGAACAGGCCTATACTGCTACCTACTAACCTATACTTTCGCTTCATCCCTCTGTCTGCGCCTTGATGGTCTCTCCCTTTTTTCCCACCACCGACAAGAGGTCTCGCCTCTCTATATCCTCTCTTTTAGGTCGGGGGGGAGGGAGAAAATGAGGATGGATAGAGGCGGAATGGAAGAAGGAGGAAGTGTGGGAATAAGATGAGGAATGAAAAGGAAGAGGTAAGGGATGAACCTCCCAGATGGGATGTCTGGGAGGGTGGAGGATGGAATCTATGAAGAATCTGAGCTTCTGAAATATTTCAGCAAGAGGTATAAAATGTTTGACAAACAGGAGCAGAAGGACTATTTGTGCCCGATAGCCAACTGCGTGGAAGAACAGGTTTAAAACGGACAGGAAGCTTTGAGAGGTTGGTTCCCAGGGCGACCAGGCGGCTGCCTGTCTCACACAGAGCTGTCATCTCAGCAGATGTCCATTTAGCCTCAGTTGGCTCCAAACCCACAAAACCATCAGCAGATATTTGGTTCAAAGAATCACTGAAGTTGAGGATTGTTCATGTTCAGCACTATGATGTTCTCTCTAAATGTTCCCACGAAATTCCCTTAATTTACATTTAGATCCATGGAATATGTCTTGATCAGCCTCCCATCAGACATAACAAGACAGAAATGATTATCTTATTATTATCCATGTCCTGAAGCCTCCCTTGGCAGTGGATCCAATTCCTTACCTTGAAGTATCGATGGAAATGACAAAATTCAAAATAACTTTTTCTATTTTTCAATTTTGAGATGGTTTTTGGTATTTCCGTAAGGTGAACAGATGACAGGTTTGCCTCTCTGTTTACCTGTGTGTCTTTGACATAACACAGCAGGTCTGACATAGTAATTACAAAACTGATTGGTGACTTTTGGCTCAATGGGATCTGGTACCAGGTACACATATGAAGCATACACCAGAGGTGGCGGGGGTAGGAGTGACTTGGCTAGTTTTTATGGCAATAACCATAACCATGCTTCCATTTATGTTTTTCTATGCAGATTTTGAAGTATCTTTGAAAATGACAAGATTTTTGTTCAATTGTGCAATTTCTAATTGTTTTTTTGATATTTCCAATAAAGAGTTAATGTGTCGAAGGGGAGATGGAAACACATTTACTGAATAAGTACTGACGTAGCGAACATTCACCTCACAACTGACCAGCTGTGTCCATTGTCGGCGTCTGTCAGAATGCATTTATTTGTCAACATCTCAGGACAGCATGTAACTTCGCCAATATTAGTTAACATAACAGAAAAGCTATAACACATTCCTGAAATCCTCTCTTCATTTGTCTGAAATGTGTGGTCTGTACGAGTTAGTAATCTCTACTTCCTGTTTCTTACAGCCATGCATAACAACAACATCTGACAAAATCACGCTTTGCATGGCCTGATTGATTCGCTCCAAACCAATAGATGGAAACACGCCTAATTTGCTTTTTCCCCCCCAACATTTTAGAAGTTTGCTCAAAATCAGCATGACAATTGGATGAAAACATAGTTAATGACTGTACAATCTAGGAAAAATGCTGAATACATAAAACACACTTTGAATTCAGAAGAGAAGAACAAAATAACAAAAGTCAGACAAGTCTGAGTCCAAGAAGCTCTCTTAGACATTATTACCATTCAACTGATCATGTCTCTCTGAGGTCAGTTTAATTGAATATAATCATTATATTTGAATACAAAATGTGAACATAATGATGCGTTACATTACCCATTTAAACCATTAGATGGAGTTTCAATGTCATACAGTCATTGGTATTTCCTAGGACCCAGCCTGCTTTCTTAATTATCTCTGTCTTTATATGAATATAATGTATAAATCATTATCCACTTTTCAAACTCTCCTCCATTTTTTTTATACTTCTCTAAAAGGGCCATATGGTTGCTGTTATTTCTTTCCAGTGCTTACACAAAGCTGTGATTTTAATACATGCAAGACCATTCTGCTCTGGTTCATAAACTGAACTTTACCTGCAGCATATGGCTACCGTAGGCTGCTCCAATATGCTGCTGCAGTAAGATTTTCTAATGTGCGATGGTCTGAATGTCTTTTTGAAAAAGTGAAGGTAGTGAGATTGAACTCATTGAGGCATGAAAGGAGAAGACATGGGAAGTGTGTGTGCTTGTAGTGAGGACTGACTGTTCTGGTGCTGTTTTTTGGGTTTGGGTTTGGGTTAGGTTTAGGACTAACGTGTGAATTGGGTTTAGGTCAGGTTAAGGGTTACACATATACTAGTAATACTTAGGTTTAAGGTTTAAGATAAGATTGAGCTATAGAAATGAATGAAACATGATTGCAAAGTCAATATTAAGTTATTGTGAAGATAGAAAGATATACATATGGACTTGATGAAAAGTATGCCTAATACCTGCTTAAAGGTTCTTTTCAAAAAGTACTTTTATTCTGATAAACACGACTATTTAGGATGTACATTCTAATTTACTGGAAATAAATTGCGATTTACATGACTGTAGATGGGCGAACTGTTACCCGATGTGTTTGTAGTAGAGAAATCTTTCGTTTTTGTCTTATGAAAAGGTGGCGTATGGATGGATCAGTGGGTAGGTGCTGCAGTCCTCAACATGGTTGTCCTGGGTTCAATTCCCAGTTTCAGTCAATTTGTTACGTTCTCTCTCCAGCCTGTTTCCTCACAGCTTACTGTTGAATAAAGGCCACTAATGGCCAAAAATATCAGTGAATTATTATTTTTTTTTTCAATTTTGGCCCATTTCATTAAAATGAGCCTTTTAAACTGCACGCTGGTAAATACAATAAAGTCCAGGTAAGCAATGTTCTAACACACCTGCTTGACTTTAAAAGCTACATGTGGCTGACAAACAGCTCATCAGTCAGGTCACCACTGTGGCACTGAATTTCTCTGTTTATTCTTGGTATGCTTTCTATCCCATTAGCCTTGTAGCAGAGATGGAAGTGTGGCTTGCTTATGTATTCATAACAGAGATGGAATCCACTAATGGCCTCATCCATGCAAATCTGTGTGACAATAATAGCAAAAATGGGAACATGTACTAGATCATGCTGTGCACAAAAACAAACACATTGAAACATCCTAAACACTGTTTAGGACTTCTGGACCCAGATAAATGCACAGTATAAAATCATTTTCTTAACATGAACTAGTTCCTTTTATTCTTTTTTTGTTTTTGTATTTTTAATTTTCACATTTATTTATTTTATTTTTTTTTACCATAAATCAATTTGTTCAGTGTCCATTAATTTTCAATGTACAAACTATAAATAATTGAAACTGACAAAAGGGTTTTGTACATTTCTAAGCATCCTGTTTTCTGCTGCAGTGCTGCAGAAAACAGGATGTGTCTGAGAGTTGTCAGTGCAAATAAAAAGACATTGTGACAGTTAATGTGAAACCCCACTATTGGAGCAGGCTAGAACATAAAGGGAAGCAGTCATGTATACTAATTATATACAGTCTCTTTATGCATTTAGATCAGTGGTTCCCAAAGTCGGTCCTAGTGGCCCAGCATCCTGCACGTTTTAATTCTCTCCCTGGTGGTAGTAACAACCTTTTCAGCATGTCAATGTTCTTCTTAGGCCTGTAACGAGCCATCATTTGATCCAGGTGCTTTAAACCAGGGAGAGAACTAAAACATGCAGGATGCCGGCCCTCAAGGACCCATTTTGAGCACCACTGATTTAGATGTAAAAAACATTTACAATTAAATGCACATTTTACAAAAAAAATGTTCATTTTACTGTGTTTTTTTGTGTGTGCATGCATGTGTTTGCATGTGTATGTGTGTGTGCAAATCTGGCAGCTATGTTATTTAAGGAACCAGACAAACATCCTCTATTAAATCTGGAAGTTGGCAGAGCATGTGCTTGCTCTCACATTCATGTCACTCTGTTTACAGAGCATTCACACCTGGATGGATACATGGACATATGGCCATGCATCACGCAGAATAAAACATGTCAAGTCCACAGCAGGCTGACCAGCGGCTGCTATGTGGAAAGGATCAGGGAGTAGCTCACCCTCTGAGAAATAAAGGCAGGAAGCATACACTCGCTATACAGCTGGGCACAGATGTACACAGACAACAGTGAGCACATTCACATACCTGACATAATACACAGCCGCTCACTATCTGCCCACCTAACAAAGAGCTGAATATGGCTCTTCTGGGAGCTCTTCACATTTTAGAGCGCTTTTGTAGCCATTCGTTGACCCTGCAGCTCATAAAACCAAAACAGGTTAATGACACAATTCATTAAACAGACTAAAAACAGCAGCATGTCATTATGAAAAATGGCTTCAGTTTTTGACACTGATAAAAAATAATTAAAAAAAAACCCCATAAAATTAACAACTGGCACAATAGCAAATAATGCAAATTTGAGAGCAGAAGACAAAGTGCAGATAAGTGGTCAGTTTGTCCTCCAGCAAACTTCACCTATAACAACATAACCACAGAGATAACTCAGAATTCCCTGACCCCCTCAGTTCTGGACTGTCATTTGTGACCAGTGACACAAACCAGAAAGTGAAAAATTAGCTAAGTTCATTTAAAGTGAACATTTTCCAGTGCTTATCACAAGTCGGTACCTTGGACAGAATCTACAGTTTCATCCTGACATCACACTGGATGTAAAAGTGACATGACTTGAATGCAGCAGTGAGTTTGCAAACTTCTCTGCTCAGATTGCCAGTAGAACTTTGGCATTATCATGACAGACTCCAACCTCCTGCTGTCAATTTGCCATCTGGTTTCTCTCCTTACCTGCTGATGAGTCAGCATCCTCTCTTGGTTTAGATCTTTCCTTTTTTTTTTCTCTGTGTGTCTAAGTACACTAATTTTGTAATCATGTGTACCATGAAGCAGCATAAAAAATCAGCTACTTCAAGTCAACACATCTTACTGTGCATTACATTTTAATAGACATATCTTGCCAAACTGTCACAATGTGCAGCAGTTGACTGAAGAACTGTAGAATTTCACCTTTATTTATTTGTCTAAACATTTTTTTTCTGCCTCCTTGTGGTTTACATATTGATAATTAGAATTTTTCCGAATTGTTTTATTATGAATATTAATGGTTTGTTTATCTGGGATAGAAAACTCAAAAATCAACTTTTATTTTACATTACTGAAGGTTCAAAGTGCAAAGTTCACTTCAGATTTCTTTTTGTTTGCCTGTGCAATTTTCATGTATGAGTTTATATTTGACATTATTAATCATACCTATTTTTGCAATTTTAAACCATCATTTTGGTTTTACTACAACAGAGTGGTCATGAAAATGAATGTACAACTCACTCATGGTGCCGTCCCTACAACGTCAACAGATGTGGCTATTCAAATGGAAAATACATAAATAGAAGGACTATGATTTCTATGTGGAACCAACCAGTCAAAAGATTTAAGGAAAGCAAAACATCATTCCAAATGTACATGCCGAAAAATGACTAGCAAGCTCAGAGGTGCTACCGCTCACCTCACCTCTTCAACTCAAACATCACAAACATTTTTGTGACATACCAAGTTATTTCTTGCTGTTGCTGGTGGCACAATGCATTATGGGAAATCCCCCACTGTTACTTCAAATTAGCTAACTTAATATTTGAAAAAGACCCTCAACTTATTTAAAGGAAATGCTCATTGTAACAACTAGAAAAGTAAATTATATCCACTTAATTTGCTAGAGTAAAGCCAACATTGACACCTCACTGCACCCAAAAGTTTACTAGACTTTTAATTGTTAGCAAGTCAAGTTAAGTCGTATCTTTTGCAGATAAACATGATGTTAAAATGTACATGGTGGACCACTCCCCTTCGTTTCAGCACTCCCAGCTGCTGCTTCTGAAAATAGACACACAGGGCTACTCGTTAATTATTCTAGATCCTCTTCCTCGATATGCCTATGTAATTAATACAATCAAATGTCTGATTTTTAATGAAAGGTTTCTTGCTATTATCTCATGATTTCCATATAAACTCCTGAGCTCTGAGGTCCTTCTAATGTCAGCCATGTGCTATCATGACAGAGTGAATCCTCGTTAACAGCAGCAATATAATGGTTGCAGCAGAAATTCTAAGTATTTAGCCTTCTGCTGTTTTATGCCTGAATGTGCATCGAGAAACACCATAGAAACAATCAATCAAGGCTGGCATCGTGCAGGGTTGCAAATTACCCCACTGTGAAGGACTGTGTGCACTGAATGAGAATTCTGGAAATTCACAAGGAGAAAGTAAAAATGTAAGGAAATCAGTCAGATAGCACTGAAAGACTGACTCCTGTTATTTATATTTAATATAAATGCTGTATTTCAAACCACTGATATCCTGAAATTACAATGTTGCTCATGTACTGTTTGGAAAACACAATGCACAGCCTCTGTATTCAGCTGAGAATTACTTTCTCTTGTTTTGTTCTGTTCTATACATCATATTAAAACAGCCATGCACATAGATTTATGGAGGTATTTCCCTTGGTGTTGGGTTTCATCTGTTTGTAGCTGTAAGGATTCAGACTCATTATAGATGTTGGAGGAGTTTGAATCTGACTGTTCGGCTCTGTGAAGCAGGAAACGACGCCTGAACCGACCCACATCTGGGTTAATTTAACACGGCAGGGTTGTGTTATGGGTTTGACACAGCATGCTGAGCTACACGTCCAATCTTAAAGATGTGCTAAGGCTAGGTTGAAAATAAACAATGACGTGAAGGACTGAAAATAATATGTACCGTAGATTAGAAATAAAGATATTTTCTCCCTCCGTGTCTTTTCTAGGTTGTAAGAGGAGTGATAGAAGTGCCCATCTCCAGCAGTCGATGGACATGACTACCCAAAGGCACACTGGACAAAACAACCTTGCACGTTTTATTTGAGACTCTTCAATGAGACATATTAATCAAACATATGTAAGAAAGATGAGTAAATCATTTTAATTCACTACCTATTTCAGCCCAGGCTCTTAAAATCAATCTTTTCTGCGTTGATCTCAGTTGCTCAGGTCAAAGTGGTGTCCAGGGTTTCGGCAAAAATGATGGATTAAAAAACTTGACAATCATTCTTGTGTACACGCTGCTCAACTTACCATTGGTACAACTTACCATTACAGGAAAAGTGCTTACCCGTTGTCATAAGTGGCTATGCTAACTAGCATCAGCTTTCACAAGAGGCTCTTCTGATGGGGAGAAACCGTAGGGTTGCAGAGAGCAAGGGGCAGGTGTGACCAGTGAGTACACTAGGGTGATTGACAGCACTAAGATCTTCTCCTGGCTGTGATTGGTTATTTCTGTAGTTTGAACTGGGAGAAGGCAGAGGAGTTAAATTTTTTTCACAGATTATCTGTCAGGTATTATACTGTTGCAACATGTTAACAGTTTTGCAAATATGTAAAAAAAAAAAAAAAAAAAACGGACATATCCCAGACTTGGGTAACCACAGCAACAAACTGAATCCATTTGGATAATTTTTTCCATCAAACATTTGCAAATGTTTCTCTTTATTGAAAGAAACATTAGAATGTGTGAATGAGAGCAGCTGTTCTGAGAACTCATCCGTTATGAAATCTAGTTTATTAGAACAGGAGAGAATTAAATGGACGTTAGCCAATGACATAATCCATACGGTAAATGGTGAGTGATGTCATAACATGCATTAAATTATTTTTAAACTTTATTTCAGATAATTGTGATAAATTAAGTAAAACTAGCTCATGTTGGAGCATGGAACTTAGTCCAGAATGTTTAGCTGGTGAACTATGAACAAGAATTAATTTATTAAACTTTTTTGAATTAGTTAGTTCCAGTTAAAGATGAACTGGATATGAGAGACCGCAGTCATCATAGTCACATCTGGCGAAGGATTGGAAGAGTAAAGAGAGGCCAGCAAGGCAAACTGATGTAAACCACAAAACTCTCTTTGAAACCAAGTTGCATATTAGAATTCCTGTTGAGTGCCGACGTTCCTAAGTCTCCACTGGTTTGTGTTCCATCCATTCCTTAATGCCATGACCTGTCAGTATATCAGGTTTATGTTGAATAATGAGCCTCAGAGCAACACTTCCTGCCCTCCATAAAGCAGCAGAGCTACTGCCAACATATTGGACTGCTGCTGTTCCATGTTATGGTCTCTGTAGCAGCTCCTAATGTGATCTCAGTGCTGTTAAGACAGGATAATCATTCCTATGAGAGCAGCCAAAACTTGGCACTTCAAGGCTCATAACCAGATATCTAAAACCAGCTACTGTCCTGTTGCTTTTAGATGCAGCTCTCTTCCAAAACACCTGAACTTAATGAATGACTCATTAGCAGGCCTCTACAGAGCTGGAAGAGTAACTAAACCCCAATTTAACTTTTTTTTCTAATGTCAATATTCAGGTTCCCTGGAGCTCAGAGAATAGACTTTGAAATACTGTTAGTTTATAAATGACTGAACGGCTCAGCACCACAATACATTAAAGATCTGCTGTTGCTGTATCAACCTTCCAGACCTCTCAGGTCTTCTGGTTCTGGTTCTGCTCTGCATCAGAACCAGAACCAAACATGCAGAAGCAGCATTCAGCTTCTATCCACCACAAATCTGGAACAAACTTCCATAAAACTGCAAAACAGCCGAAACGCTGAGTTCCTTTAAATGAGCCCATTCCAATGGAACATTTATCAACATATGATGTGTATTGATGATTTTGATGGTGACCAAGTGTAATGTTTGTCACTATTTTTGCATTTGATTATTGATGATTTAAGGACATTTTAAAATGTTTCTATGACGCAAAGCATTTTGAACTGCCTTATTGCGGAATGCGCCATACAAATAAACTTGACTGATTGACTGATTGATTGACTGACCCTGCTTAACCCCCTGCACTTATCCCCACACCTGGCCACGCTCCTCAGTGTCTCTTGGCACCATCCACTTTGGTGAAGTTTTCCAGAAATTATCTGGGGGCGGTGTTGTACGTTATGTTCCACTTGAATAACTGCTGATGAGGGAATGTAAGCTTGTGGTAGCAAGGATGCATGTTGCAGGATAGTTGCTCTGGATGGCTGGGTTTGGGCAAACTGATACGCTCTTTTCTTACTCTGCCTTCATTTTAATGCACAAAGTGCTCAGCTTAACTTGAAGAGCTGTGAGACTCCAGTGTGAGTGGAGGAAATGCTCCCATGTTGCTGCTTCCTCCCAGAAGACATCTGTTTGGACCTGAAACAAAGCCCTAACAGCGCAGGGCTGGCTTCTAAGCCAATTGGTAAAAAAGCACCTCATCACCTCCACTGTCTGTATAACTCCTGTGAAAAAGAGCCGCATCCCCCCCCACCCCCTTTTTTTTCCGTGCTTCTACACAAATCTTTGCTATTTCTCACTAATCCTATTCAGTTTGCATAAAGCAATCTGGAGGGAGATAAATGTAACATTTGGCTCCCTGTCAAAGTGGAGGAGCGGAGCAAGCCCAGGCAGTTATGTTGCCACGGCTGCGCTCATGATTTGTCACCATTTCACAGCAGCTAGGGCAGCTATTTGGGTAAAATTATGAGGCTATTGATTGCAGTTGCTGTTTCACTGAGAGCAGCAGAGCAGCACCAGATGCTGGTTGGAAGAGCAGAGTACTCCTACTTTATTAGCTAATAGTGTGTAACCTGCGCCACCTCCTCCTCATCTGCTGGAGCATATGTCCTCCTTCCTCGTCTGCTAACTCATTTTTCTTTTGTGGTTTTACTTGCTTGGGGACATGAGCAATGTCTGCCTTCTTTCTGTCTTTGATTACACTTGGTCACTTGCCAAAGCAAAAGAGAACATAAAAACTCAGCAAAGGCACCTGGGACGAGAAGCATGATTATTGGGGTCGTTCAGTTAATGACAAGAAAACATCAATGTCTATAAATGTACAACTCACACCTGTAGGAATTATTACGTTCTATATGATCACAGGTTTTTACTTTATTAGCACAGAAATTCACCAAATGAGCCACTGAAACTGAACTCGTCTCTTTTTAGAATTCACTAGTTTTTTGAGTTTTTTTAAGTTTTATGATACAACTTCCTTTAAACTCATTTGATCAAATTTTGAACACCTGGGATCTTATTGTTTTGAGCAATAATTTGTTTCAGTAAATATGTTAACAGTTCTTATCAAATTTTTTGTATGGTGATTTTTTATAAGTTTATTCCCAAACTTTAGTTTGTAATGGTACAGCTCAAAATATTTGAAAATAAGAAAAATATCTAATATTTTCATTTAACTTCTCATCACACAGAGTGAAAAACTTCAAGCATTGTTGTTTTCACTGTGTTTTAAGTGAATTTGAGCTCAAATGCACACCAATGAATCTAACGGTAAGCTAGCATAAAACGCTTTATAACCCAAACACCCTGATGTCCCAAAATCAGTAACTGACCACATGTTATGAAATAATTTCCTGTAAAGCCAAATTTTAGAGAATTTCTTTTATAAATTTTCTCTAAAATTTATGAAAATTGTGTTCAAATACAAATTGACCTATTATTTAAAAATAAAATAAAATAAAATAAAATAAAAGACTACTCTCACAACTTTAGATGAGAACAGCCTTTGTTTTTTCAGTGTTTGTTGAGACTGACCAGTCTACATTGTTCTTATGTCTCACTTCATTTTCCACATATCCCCCTTTTTGTTGCTTGAAACTTTAAATATCTGCCGGTATAGCTCTCAAGTTTTGCTTGGTTTTTTGTCCAAAAGGTTTATAGAGTCTGAAATTGCATGCAGAGACAAACGGCTGATTTTGTTGCTCAGAAAGACCTCCAACCCGGTCCCAACCTGGAGCGCTTTCAGCACTGGACTGGGTGACTGCTTAGACCAGCAGGGAGGCAGACGGGCAGCCACGCTCCGTCAGTGTCAGATGCTGAAACCTAATTGTCTGAATCCTCCCACATATTGCATAACATGCAGTAACAGAGCTGGAGCAGCTGCAGTAATTAGCCTTTTAACCCTGATGTGTCTTTCCTTCTTAAATAGGAAATTGCTCACAGAAAAACACAGGAAGACAGTCCTTTAATGACCATGCTTAAAAATGAGACTTCATATTCTTTTCCCAGTGCATTAGGAGAGTTTATCTCATCCGGTTCTGTCTGTGTACTGCTCTCTGCTCTGTTTTCAGATGTGAGCCCAAGACCTAAAGCTACAACAACCCGATTCCTGCAGCGTTCCTGCAAACCTTCCCTCAGAACATCACTGGGATGATGTTACAGTGAGTGGCTGTGCTTCTACTAAATGTAACCGCTGGGGTTCATTCTGTGGTTTTACTTTAAAGATAACATTAAAGTTAAAACAAAATGGCAGCAACCAAAATGACATAGATTGATGTACCAATGTCAAAAACACACAATTTCGTAATTGTAGTGTTTTCATTAAAAAAGAAACTCAATTAAAATTACATGTGAATAAGTTTGTTCACAGGATAAAACATGGTTCTCCAACTACTTGCTGAAACGGTACTGGGCTTCCTATTAGCTCATCAAACTTGCGCCCACTCATTTCTCTTCTTTGCCACACTGACAGGAAGTGTAGAAAATGTTTGAATTTGTCGGGAGAAATTTAGGGAGTTAGTTTGCTTGAACTGAAAATCTCAAAAGACCTCAAACAGCACAGAGTCCATGCGGCTTCATAACAGGCGAACAGTACGCCCACTTCTGTGGGAGCCTAGTTCATAACCTCTCACACTGACGGCGGTAGTGTGACATGCTGTCACCACAACCAACAACTAACAGTTTGAAAACATGATAAGATGTAATAAATGGAGATTGGAGACATTTCTTGTGTGCCTTAGTGCTCAATTGTTAGCTAGCTTGTTGGAATGTGGGAGGAGTAGAATCTGAGAATGACTCACGACAAACTGGATTAAATTTAACATACTGAAATAAACCAATTTTATTGATGTGGCCAAAAAAAAATCCACAACTTTTTTTTCAAAACTGGCATGTTTCCATTAAGTGAATATATTTTCAAAATGTCTAATTGTGCAATTATATAGTCAGTGAAAATGCGGCTAACAATCCCTTATCTTACTCTGTTTGTGCAGTTTAGAATGAGCAGCTTACATGCTAGTAGCTGTGTTTGCATTGATTATAAAATTGTGCAAATTATAATTATGAAAACAATTTAACTCAATGGAAACATGTTCATTTTGAAAATGAAAAGTTTTTGCTGTAGGATGATGTGGTTTTTCAGCCGCGTCAGAATTGCTGTATTTTGTAAAATATGTTGGAAACACTTTCTCCTTGCATCACACAAGACACACTAGTTTGTACACAGCAGTAACTCTGCTAAGATGGCTCCACCAGCGTTCTCACAGCAAAGGGAAACGCTTTGTCACGTCATGCAGTTGGATGTTACTACTGGTGAAAACGATGGAATATGACGACAGGAAATATGAGCACGATAGTCTGTTTTTGTTTCTTTCGGTCAATGTGCAGCTGGCTCCACCAGAGCTCTCACAGCATCACACAGTTCATAAAACGTTCTGAGTCCTTCCAATGTGTTGAATCCATAGCTCTTCTCTAAAATCAACTACAATTTCCTGAAAACACCGCATATGTCGCTGCTCCCATATATAAATGGCTTGTCGCGCCAATGTCTGAATAAGACGCTGACGTCTCCTCTGAGTGGTGGATGATGAGCGCTAGCTGAATTATGGCTGGATTATGAATACATCTAATGCAAATGTTTACATCTGTCACCTCAATGATTTTCAATGACTTATTGCATAAACAAAGTTATTCACATTAATTAAATTGCATTTCTTACTTAATGGAAACCCAGCAATTGTGAAATTGTATTTTGTCAACATCAGCAGAATACTGAAAAAGTTTTGAACGCATTTCCAATGGAAATGCAGCTGTTTATGTTCTTGGACTGTGGGAAGAAGTTGGAGTACCCAGAGAAAACCCACACATGTTCAGAGAGACAACACCAACTCTACAGAGTAAGGGCCATGGCCAGAATTCAATCCAGACTCTTCTTGCCACTTCTGAGGAAGGCTTTAAGCTAAAGCTAAAGTGAAGCCGCAGAGACGAGACAGATGATCTTTGGCCTGGCATAAGTGCTGTACTACATCTGATGGAGCTATTACACCCAATAAATTCTATTAGCTGCATGATATAATCAGCTTTGAATTGCATATTGATTGGCACATCGACAGTGATGGTAGGTGCTTTTACTCTAGCAGCAAAAAGATGGTAGTAAAACCTATTTTCCAATAAGTATTATTACACTATAAGCCCCTGAACCCTTCTAATATTACACGCGCGAAGACATTTCCCCCTCTAGTAATGCATCTATTTCCTCTCATCCCAGTGCTGTTCTATTATTTGGGGTGTGTCCTTCCATCTTATTGTCTAGCAGGGCTCTTGAAGAGTGGGGGTGGGGGGTTCCCATCCCACTCAACAGAGAAGCTGTCCAGCCAGCACTCTCCCTCATTACCCTCATGCTTCTTCTTCCTGAAAATGCACTTTTAAAGCACCTTAATTGCATTGGGAGATAACCCTGTGGGCGTGAGACAGGAAGCCTTGGTCATATAGAACTTTAAGAGGCGGGATGGGTGGAGAGTGTGTGTTTCTGCGTGTGCGTTTGTCTGGTGCTCTTTGTGTCAAATCAATGGCCCATCCAGAAGCTAATGCAGCTCTGGGCAACTCCTCAGGAAGCATTAAGACTATTAGTGCAGGCCTGGCAGGAATACTCATTCACATACACACACTTTTTTCTCTCTCTGTAGTGCATGCACACTGATGAATTACCATTATATGAAGATGCAGCAGGTTGGAAGCTGGTTCTGTGTTAGAGTTCAGCCTAATCTGTTCATGCATGCTCTTGTGAAGTGTGTGTGTATCTCTGTTTATGTAGCCTATCAAAGTGCAGCCAGGGCAGCGAAGCCAAAGCTCAGCAAGGCAACAAGACGTGCGTCTGCAGGGACCACACCCCCTATCACAGCAATTCTGTTTCAGAATAGTTAGAAATATTTAGGGGGTTTTATCTGCATAGATACACAGATATTCTGAAAACTGCATAAGATGTTTGCCAGTTGTAAAGGATTCTTCACACCATTAACACTGATCAGTTAATTAATGCAGAGAGCAGCTACTTACGTTGATGAATTGCTCACAGTGACTGAGGCAGTTTGACCAGTTGTTCCTTCTCTTTTCTGCTGATGGTGTTTGCTAATAACAAAACAGACTGACAACAAACACCAACGGCTATTAGGCAGCTTTTAGAGTGCTGCCCATATACAAAACTATGGCAAACAAAAACCATAAAACTGACATTAACAAATTACAACAGCTAAAGCATAGTTCATGTTTGACGCTTCTTCGAGGTCCGCGTGGCGCCGTGCGGTCAAATCATTTCAGCTACATGACATCATTATATTATAAAATTTAAATTATTTGAAATTTTACCTCATTCAGTGAGTCCAACACTGGTTTTATTTTAGTCCCTTCTGTCCTCAACTTCCTCTGAAATATCTCCAGGAGTTTGGTTATGTGCCCGACTAATCTGGACTAAAAGGTTTGTTCGAGATAGATTGTGGTTATTTGTTTAAACTCCTCCTTGATCTGAAATTAGAGCTACAAACACTAAATCATGTATCTTCCACATCCATCTCATGTGGGCATGAGATGGCACCTGTTATTGTCTCACAATTAGTTTCCACCTGTTGGAGAGCTACTTCTTCAAGGAACATTTGTTTTCCAGAAAGACAACAACCCAAAGCATCCAGCTGAAACTACACAGAACGGATTTGAAGGCAAGGGTGGATTTTCTGGAGTGGCCCAGTCAAAGCAAAGACCTCTAACTAATAGAGAATTTGACTTGGAAAGTGCTGTTCCCAGCTGATTCCCATTATACCTGACAGAGCTGGACAGGTTTCACAGGACACTTTGCAATGTGTGACTTTTGAAAATGAACACATTATTACTGTGTGATAGTTGGATTACAATAAACACCTACAACAATCCAACTAACTAACCAATCATAACACAGAGTTACAACTGGTTTTGTTTCATAATAAGGCTTGAAAGACCATTTGAACCCTAAAACACAGTATGCTGCCTGTGAATAAGAGTGCATGCAAATATAAATCAATATCCATGTGAATTAACAAGCTTTCACTGGGACAACAGACTAAAATGACATCAAATCTAAAGGGTGGCTCCTCAAACCAGTCAACAATGAAGAATTTAAGAATGAGAGAAAAATGAAGAAAAAAGGTTCTTTAAAACAACAATCTCTCTTGGTGTGACTGCATCCTTTCAGTCTACCTCACCATGTTAGCTACAACCTGTACAGTTGTTTCATAGTTTTTCTATATATCACAATATCAAACTGTTCAGTGTTTCTGGCATGAGAACCAGGACAACACACATTACGACAATGAGCATATTATTTATGGAATAAGAGGCTGTAGAAGGATTTCATTATATTGACTGTATAGCTGTCTGTGTCAAAAGCTAACATCCTGTGGAGTGAGATGGGACTCCCCTCGTTGTCATAGTGACCATACTAGTGTAGGGGGCCTCTCAGTGTGCCTCACCTGAGCATTTCCAGTCTAACGATTAACATCATAATTACAGCCAGGGAGAAATCACCATGGAGACCTGTCTATATGTGGGCGTGTCACCTTGGGTGCCTCACTTGGCAGACATGAAAATGGGTGACTCCACTGCTCTATGTGTATGCTGTGTCTTTGAAATCATGTATTATGGATTTTAGCCTAGAGTTGTACACCATTTTCAGCTGCAGGTGGAATGATCACTTTACATCCTCATGACAGACAGACAGCCTGCCTGAGCTGTGTGCTCATTTCCTTTTGAGAGATAGGGGTGTAAGTCTTCATGTTCCCCATGGAACACAATGGTTTTGCCAATAGTTTTTGTTAACTGGTTTGTTGTTTCACTTTCAAAGAAATTATAGAATCTTCCTCTACTACCCAAAAGTAGAAGATCTCCGCTTGTGGTAGTTCTTCTTCACTGTTTCCAGACTTAACCTTGAGAGGCCATCGCCATTCCCATAAAACTCAGGTTTCTTGTGGTTTCTTCATGGGTGCTGACAACAGCAGCTTCCATCTTTACATTCGGTTTGTGGCAAATGGTGGAATGCCTCTAATGGGCGTGAAGACTGTGGCGAGAGGACAAACAATGGTCCGTCCGAAGAATGAACTTTGTCTCAAAAAGATACTGGTGAGACTTCCGCACACCCAACACAATTCCAAGTTTGTCCTGTTCACTCTGGACATAAACTCCATTTCCATTACAAATGTGCATACAACTGTCAATATTCCGCTAATATCTTAAAAACGCAACGCAATTTAAACGCAATTTAAATCACAAGTGAATATGTTTGTTCACGTGATAAGTCAGTAAAAACGTACCACAACGTGGTCCTCCTGACACTTCCTGTCTTCTTCTTTGTGGTTTGTGCCAGTGGCAACATACAGTTGTTGATCATGTGACCTGTGTGAAGAGAAAAAAAATGTTTCCATTGACCAAAAAGAAAAACCACCTCATCCTGCCAAAAAAAATCTTTTATCAAAAAAAAGTTTTTTCGAAATTGCAGTGCTTGCCTGTAAGTAAATGTATTTCTGAAACGTCAAATTGCAAAATTATAGTAGTACATTTACTATTTACAATAGTACATCTAGTACATTTGCTAGAGGGTTGATTCATTTCTTAATATGTAAAAAACAAGACAACAAAATCACAAAGTTATAGGGAAAATAATGCACATGGTTATGAAGAGGCAGAACACGAAATTTGACAACGTAAATCTCAAAACACACACACACACACACATGCACGCACACGCACATGCATACACACACACATACTCACAGTATTCAAATTGGGAGTGCATCAATAAGGATGGAAATTCTTCAAATGTGTGACAGGACTGCCATAAAATCTGCTTCATTCGCTCAAGTTGAGACCCATGTAGGGCACATTTTTGCATACACCTACATGGATGAAACAGTGTGACAGCAGCTGCAGCTATAGTCTGGAACCAAACACTTATCTGGGTGAAAACAGCTGTACTATTTCAGATACTCAGTAAAGCACAACAGATTGTGCTGCACTAAAGTGGATGGGGTTCAGCATTTATAAATCTAGTCTCAAGTTTTCCAGCTAGACAACATCTGATAATGCGGTATGTGTTGGTGTGCTAACTAAGTTGCAGAAGGTCGGGAATGGTCTTCCTGAAGGCGGCACAGTGTGAAAGATACGGGGGTGGCACTGTCTCAGAGGCTGTCTGAGGTCTAAGATGGAGGGAGGGACAGAACGACCAGCAGATACTGCTACATACACTCAGAGGGGTCAGAAATAGAGAGAGAGAGTGAAGGGAGAGCGGACAGAGGAGAGGAGGGAGATAAGCTCCATCAGAAGGTGAAAAAGATAACAGCAGATAGAGAAAGCATGACAGAGGCCCAAAAGCGAGTGAACATGACAGACACAGGAAGAGAACAACAGAGATACAGAAAAGGCGAGAGGATGAATTTAATACATTTGGTTCAGGCTTCAAACCATGGCGGTTTCCTAGCAACATAAA
Organism: Poecilia latipinna; assembly: GCF_001443285.1. Taxonomy (NCBI): domain Eukaryota; kingdom Metazoa; phylum Chordata; class Actinopteri; order Cyprinodontiformes; family Poeciliidae; genus Poecilia; species Poecilia latipinna. The sequence goes on from NW_015113197.1 coordinate 283,200, forward strand.
CAAGACCAGCCTGGCCTGGGCTGGTTTGTGCTTCAGTGAAAAGGTCCTTTTCCAAAGCCTTTCTTCCTCTTCCTCAGTCCACCTCCCTCATACTCACTCACTGAACATTGTCCCAGTCAATTTCACTGAGCAGGATTCTCAGACACAAGTTCTTCTGCTTTGTTCAGTTGGTGGCATAAAATGTATGTGTTTGGATCAGCCAGTCCTCAAATATTCAAACTTACATGAGCACATGGAAAATACTTACCTCCAAAACCACTAAACTGCTTGTCATTATAGGTTTAGGTGTTTGTGATGATGATGAGCCTTCACCTTCTACTGAACATCACTATGTGGGAAAAGCTTATCCTGGGCTATGTCTGAGGTTATGCTGCTGGAGGACATTTCAACTATTTTCTCAGTTGTTCTCTTTATAGACGCTAGATCTGGTCTGATACCTTCCTAGTGAATAGTTATCAGCGGCATACTGTGAAGAAAAATGAATGATTTCTAAAACGCACCTCTCCACCTGCTGCCTTATTGGATCAACAGATTTCATTTTCGATCCGTATTTACACCTAATGATGCACCGCCACAATCTGATTGAGCGGATGACCCGATCTGACAAACTCCAGCTCCAGTAATCAGCCCTGTGATTCATTAGTGGGTGCTGAAGTCAGACGAATGACTCAGGTCTGGAGTGGCCCAACCCTGCCATGTAGTTCTTAATGGTGTCATGTCAGAGGAAGGATGGCATCACTGTCTTCTTGCTGTGTATATGTGTGTGTCCTGTGGTGTGCTCAAAGATAATAGCTAACTACCCAGTTAATGCCACAGATCAGCCATCCAGCAAAGCCTCAGTAGGAGTGGAACATGTTCATGTCTAAATTGTCAGCTGAGGGTTCCAGGATTAGAAAAAAATGACTAAAAGTCTCTAAGGCTAATCAGAAACCCCTGCAGCATTCAGAAAAGCTTTTTACAGCCAACAGTCGTCACTCTTTGAGTGGGGAAAGATGAGAAATACCTGCTGTATCCATAAACCTACGAGCAGGAATGAAAACAGAAGATCTAAGCATCAGTGTTTGTGTTAACGTGGATATTTGGATCCAAATAATGGAGCCTGTCAGCTGTTTTAGAGTGTTAGACTGTTTCTCTGCTAAGGAAACAAAAGCACAGGAGGATGACTGGACATTTATACAAGTAGCACCTCTATATCTGAGCGTCCTCTAGTGGACATGTGGGGAATTAAAAACATCCTCGGCTGAACCCACCCATGAATAATTTATCTGGTACAGGATGGGAAAGTAAAAAAAAATAATGTTAAGAAAAGTTGGGATAAAATTTTTATTACATTTCAAAAATACTTTATGTATCCCAAAGAGAAAATTAATGTTGTTGTAACTCATATTAATTAAAAATTATTTAAAGAGTTATTGTAGATAGTAATGGCTGTTGGCAGGTAGATCTCCTAATCATCTGCTACTCTGTTAAAACGAAAACCTAAGTGTTGAACCTTAACTAGCCATGAAAGAATAAAGAGTCTGTCTGTTTTCCATACAGTAAGTACGTAATAAAAACAATTCATCATGTTATCTATTAAATACAGATGGTTGAGTCTCTTTGTTCTTTTCAAAACATAAATGGAGGACAACCTCAATGCAGACAGCCTGATGTTACCCGAGCAAATGCTTCAAACTGAAAGGATACGTCTTATAGATGTAAGAACCGGCAGTAAAGCTGTGGTTTGAGAGCGTAGGGTTTTGTTAGGAACATCTGGACCAATCAGGTCTCTGATGCAAGATGGAGTTGATTATTACAGGCTTTAAATGTACGAAGGAGAATTTTAAATTCTACTCTGGATTTAACAGGAAAGCTAAAATATTCTACAACCTGATAGTAAAGATTTACACTAGTCCAGCGTTAAATGCATGGACTATTTTTAGACTATGTTTGCAGTATCATTCTTGGACAGAACATTTCAAATTTTAGCAATGTTCCAGAGGTAAAAAAAAAAGTAAATAATAGAAACCTGTTTAGTATGGGAATTAAATAACATGCCATGGTCAAAAATAAGTTCTTTACTTTTTTACTGGTGACTAATTTAATGCCATCCAGGTTGGGATTCTGACTAAGCAGTTTCTTTTTCAATAACTTTGGTCCAAAAATCTGTTGTTTAAAAGACAAAAATTTAGTCATCCAATTTTTTTATGTTATTAAGACATGCTTATGATCTACCCAACTGATTGGATTGGTCAGGATTTAGGAATAAATAATAATATTGTATCTTTCTAATGTTTCTTCAGTTCCTTTCTTGTATGACAAACAGCCAGAGATGAATAGAATTACACAAGTAAAGCAGACAAGGTTGAGTCAAGCATTCAATTTATTCATATAAACTGAATAGAGAAAATAAAACAGCAGAGTCCTTGCAGTAATGTCTAAAAAAAGTCTGTTGAGAGACTGTCTCATTATAATGAGATATTTTGTTAAAAGAGTGGCAGAAACGGGCTTCCATAAGAATGCATGTAGCTGGGTCTTTATAAAAACAAATATTTCTGCCACATCGTTTTAAAAAATAAGTTTCCATTCACATAAACCTGCACAAATCCGCCCATAAGCATTGTTTTAAACATGCCAAACCCATAGGGGGCAGTCTAGCACAAAGCTCAAACCTGTCTCAGCCAATCACAATCCTTCAAATCAACCACGACTTCCTACTAGGAATTAAATATGGCGCCATTAATTTCATTTGTGTGGACATATGGAGGTTGAACTACTTTTAAATGGTGTCTTAGAATATAAAGTTAATAAAACAAGACGTCTATTGGGAATCATGTGAAAGCAAGTATGTAGACATACTGTAAACCCGACATCTCCAGTATCCATGAACACACGCAAACACAAATATTAAGTTTTCTCAAAACTCCACTTTGGTCGGTGTTTTCATAATTATTTTTAGTTGCATAAAACAGTTTTCATGTGGATACAAGCCAGAACGCATTGAAATATGTGGGTTTTCCAGGTTTTCTGGCTATCTGTGGACTAGGCTAAATGAAGAAAATTACAAAATAGATAATTTCCCAATTGTGACTACATTAGCTCTGTGAGAGATAGAGATAGATCCTAGGTTGTTCAGCTCATACAAACACTCTGAAAACTGCGTTTTAATGTTAATTAGGCTGCAATGAAACAGCAAGAAGAACACAAGTACATTGCATTTTTTAAAATAGATCATTACAAACATAAAAATCCAATATTTACAGTACTCAGAAAAACATAAAGGAGATGCGTTTTTAGAAAACACCCCCCAAAAAAACCCAAATATCTGTGGTTCTTCTACTAACAAAAAATTGTTATTCAACAGTTTTCCACTTTTTCTAATGTTTTATCAGCTTGATTCTGTTCATTCTGAACAGATTAAAACATTTAAACTTAACTTGAGAATCTTTGTATTATAGAAAACCTTTGCTCCAGGAACTCCAGCTTCCCAGTAGATCCTCACAGCTTAATTCTGGATCAGAGGAGGAAGAAGAGGCCGCTGCTGTTTCCAGCTCTGACAGAAACATCAGTCAGAGCTGGAGTGAACATGTGAGTTTGGCAGAAACAAACTAAAGCTGAGCATGAAAACAATGTTGTAGTGAAAGTAACTTCTCCAGTCAACATTCCACATGTATCCACAGGCAGGATTTATGAATAAATGCTGGGTTAGAACAAAAATAAAAGAAAATGGAGTAATTTTCCCATTCTTATAAGACTTTAGAAGAATGAGTGTGAAGATGTATGTGCACTCCAGTCAGATGGATGTTTGGAACACATCCTCCTGCTCTCCGACCCAGAATGTATAGTGTGGCGCTCACAAGTAATTCAAATGAGCCACCCAGTTCAGGTCTAATGGGATTATTGGGTCATACTGGGAATGCTGCTAAATAGCACCGATCAGATGAATGGCATCAGCTGGATTTTTTCGGGTTTCTAAGAATACCACTGAATCACTGGTCTGATGATCATAATCATGTCCTCAGATCTGAGTCATGCTCCTTTTTTTCTCTCTAAAACACAGCAGATCAGAACGTGATGGTAGTGAGTTACGCTCTCCTTTTGCCCCACAGATTCACATCCAGACTGTCCCTGTTCTCAGTCCACTTTTTCACACACCTGCAAGACTTTGTTATTGAAATCATAGGGCTGGTCGGCAAAGACGTAGTGTCCAGCTCCACGCATGGTCTGCAGGAACAGGAAGGAAGGAGAGAGAGAGAGACTGGTCACAAAGCAACGTGTTGAGGAAGACTGGTAGCCAAATACAGCACCTCAGCAAGCAGTCACGAAAAAAAACTACGATTCCAGAAGTTGGTGTAACAGGGGGCACTTATTGAAGTTTTCTGGCTGATCACAGATTCTGATTTTGGCTGACACAAATTATTTTAATCATGTAATAAGTTTACAACACACCGTCAATGTTCCAATAGCTAAGGGAGATCATTAAAAAAAATGCTAAATATAGTGACCAAGTTGCTCAGTTGGAAACAGTGAAGTGAATATTGTTAATAGAAAATAAAATAAACATATAAAAAACTAACCTACATACAAGAAATACATTAAATTTCAATGTATACATAAACTGTCATTGATACTGCAAAGTTGAAATGCTGCACATTGATCCTGTTCTGTGTTGCAGCAATGCTCCTGTGTTGTGGTACAATGTACACTTTTAACACTCCTTATATCATGATACTGCCACCACAGTACTGGAGGACAATGAGCATTAACTCACAATGATCTCCACGTGAGAGTTTGTTCTCATCTCTTTGATGGAGGCGGCTGAGGTGCTGTCTATGCTGGAGCGGGAGCCGTAGATGATGGAGATGGGGATGTCAGGATGCAGCTGGTCTAACCTCTGCAGCATGGGCCTCTTAGCCCAGCCGCACGAACCCGTCATGCTCTTAAAAGCAGTCTCTCCGCTGTGGGCGTTCAAAAGTTTGGATAAGTGATGTGGGGTGGTGTAGATGGTGTTAGGGAAAGACGGGAGGAGCAGGAGGAGGCAGACCTGGGAGACTGGACGTTTAGGTGGTAGATGTACTCTGACACAGTGTTGTCTGAGAACATGGAGGAGAACTTCTTCTTGAAGTCGGGTCTCAGTGTCTGAACTAGAGTAGGACCTGCAGAGACACCATCAGCCTCAGCTACAACATCACTGCTGTAACCTCATCTCTTCATTCCCTTTGCAGTTAATGCCAGAGTTGCAACCCCAGTTTATCGTGCATAGGACTCTTACCGAGGGGTCCAACCAGCCTCAGGCCGGCTAGCGGGTTGAAGGGACTGAACATTGCTCCGAGGGCTTTGATCCACACCGGAATGGGGCGGTCTGCTTCCACTGTCTCCTGAACCTCAGGAAAACCCCACGGCTCCACCAGTACCAGGTGTTTCACCCTGCATTGGGAGGAAACGTTCAGCTTAACATGGACTCAGGGCACCAACTCCATCCAAACAAGTAGAGAGGTGGCATTCTGCTAACACATTCAACATTATGCTAACAAACAACCTGTCAATATAGTTCTGTGTATGTAGTGAAAACAAGCTTGGTGCATATTTCACACCAACATGTTCACTGCATTCAGAGGTGTGTCTCTACCAGCTTTAAAGAGACAGTATTATGCATTTTCCAGCCAGATAGTATAATTTTATGACACAATAAAAATACTATGCTACTTTCAGCTGATGCAAAAATGGTATATATATCAAATACAACTTAAAAAAAATTGACATTGTAATTTAATGCTTGGAAATTGGGCCTCTGTCTCTTTAAAAACTCCTGATCTTTCTGAAACTCCACCCTCTGGAAGACATCACAACATGGCTCCTCTATTAACCCTTTAACAAAGTTTCTGAGAAGTTGCTCATATAATGAGCTTGGCAGGTGAACAGATTCACCAGGTGTTTGTTGATTGCTGCTGGCTAGTCTGAAGGAGCTGGGAGGACTGGGAGAGGGCTGCTCTGTGCAAAGATTGGTGCTATGTCTAGGTGGGGCTAGGTTCATCCAAGCATTTTGCACAGCTGAATGGCTTTCAAGTCTGACTACAGATTCTCGGTTGGATTTATTGGTAAGTTTTTCCTTCCAGTTCAGTGTTGGTTTTATACAGTAAAGCACATCATCATTTGGGATGGAATCATCACAGAACATGGAAGAGTATGAAACCTTTTAGAAGGTTAGCTAAGAATCTAAAACACTTCAGGAAGATAACAGAATAGATTCCATCTGAACTTACCTGGCTGGATATTTAATAGCATAAGACACAGCCAGGAATCCTCCCAGGTTGTGACCCAGGATTATCATGGACTCCACACCCACTTTGGCCCTCCACTGTTCAATAGACTCCACAAACTGAGCTTCTGCTTCCAGAGGGTCAGTGGAGAAGACAGGCCTTGTGCTCTGGCCAAAGCCCAGCAGGTCCAGAGCATAAACCGGCCGGTCCTGTGAGAGAGCTTCCACGTTCTGAGCCCACAGACCCACGCCACCTCCAAACCCATGCAGCAGGACTATGGGGGTTTTATCCTTAACAACGTCACTGCAAAAAGCCAGCGTCCACAACATGTTGCCACAGGAGACGGGGACAAACTCCTTGGTAAATGCAGATCTGATACCTGACAAGAACAAAAGGAGCCATGAGACAGAGAAGGAAAAATGATAAGAGGATCAAACGTAGAATACGCCCAACAACAATGGTCTAGACCCCTTGGTAGAGTGGGTGGGTAATTCGACATGATGCTCCCAACCCTGTTGCAATAAGCAATTAATCAATTCATTGCATGATAAGTTAAATACAGCTTGATCAATTCCATTGTGATTTCATATCTTTTGAAAGGCAATTTTGCTTGTACTTTATTAATCCATTTTATTCATGTTTCAGTTCTGTAGAGTTTTTTCTTCCTTTTTATTTATTGTTTTTGGTTTTGGTGTCATGTTTTATTTAGGATATTGAAAATGTCGTCCAGTTGTAGTGTGGAGTTTTCTGTACAAAATCAAAGTTTATTAGACTTTAAAAGGGTGATCTTGCATTATTATGACTTGAAAATGGTCTCAAAACAACATTGTTATCAGTTATCGCAATAATTTCTTTTACGATTTATTGTCCAGTAAAATCTGTGATCATGGCAGGCCCAGATGCTACAGATAGAGATCTTATCAGAGGAAGGTATAAATACACCATCTGTTTTTAAGATCAGATTCTAACATTAACAGTCTTTAATCAGCTTTAGGTCCATAAGGATCAACTCTGCACAGATATCTGGCACACAGGCGTAACACTGGAGTTCAGTGAAGAGAAAGAAAATGAAAGTGCCATCCTTTTTATGTGTTCATGTTCCCAGGGCAGTGATTGGTTAAGAAAAGACAGACGGCTCTGATCCTTACAGCTCAGCATCCTGTCCTCTGCAGCCATCAGCTGGCTCTGAGAGGTGGGACACCATGAGGGCAGCCAGTCAGGGATCCAGTACCACCTGCAAACACACAGAGGAAAACTTACTGTGTGTGTATTACCTAATATCATCTTTTTATCAGTTTTAGTGAAATGACATTAAGTTGTTCTGTTGGTGCCTGGGTGAAAGGCTTTTCTGATGCAGATCTTCATTCAGTCTTGAATTCATGCAGCAGGAGAATCAACAACCTGACTGGACAAAACAGATTTCTAAGAGGCACAAGTTTGAAATTCCCTGTGTCACAATATGCAAAGATGTGAAGCAAAAACACCTTACAGAGAAGGGAAATGAAGTTCTGCCCTGTTCCTCTTTAAGACAGTTTCACATCCTCATCAGTTTATTGTACTTTGTATGATTGGATGTTTCCATGAAAATGGTTTTAATGACCACTGTGTAACACCAGTTCGCTTGTTAAGTCAGGTTTACTAGTATAGCTCAAGTCAATTCAAAGTGCTTTGCACAATAAAAACACAAACAAACAGAAAACCTATTGCATTGCATTGGCAAAATAAAGAGAAGTAATGAAGAGTTGGAATCCAGACTAATACGAATGATGTTGCAGTTGTTATTAATCAAAGGCGGCTATAAACAAATTGAGTCTTGGTCTTGATTTAAAGGAATTCAGTGTTTCAGTTTTCTGGAAGTTTGTTCCAGATGTGTGGTGCAGAGAATCTGAATGATCCTTTTCTCCATGTTCAGTTCTTAGGATGCAGAGCAGAACCAGAACCAGAAGATATGAGAGGTCTGAAAGGTTGATACTACACCAGCAGATTTTTAGTATATTGTGGTACTAAGCCGTTCAGTGATTTATAAACTAACAACAGTATTTTAAAATCTATTCTCTCAGGGAAAGGACTCTAGAACTAGGTGATCTGCTCCATCTTCCTGGTTTTAGTCAGAACGCCAGCAGCAGCGTTCTGGATCAGCTGCAGTGGAGGGTTGATTTTTATTTTTTTAGACAGACGAGTGAAGACGCTAGCTAAAGATAAACACATGGATGAGTTTCTCTAGATCTCGCTGAGACATTACATTAGTCCTCTAATTCTTGAAATGTTCTTCAGGTGATAGAAGGCCAACTTCGTAACTGTCTTCATGTGGCTCTGAAGGTTCAGGTCTGAGCCCATCACTACACCCAAAAGCATGATTAATATAGACCTGCACCAATTTCAGTGCAGGTCTATATCCTGTGGAAGGAGCCTGTGGCAGCTGCAGAGACCAGGAATTACCTTATGGTATTATCCACGTAGCTCCAAATGCCGCTGGCCAGACTGGGAAGTCCAGTCACAGATAACGCTCTCTTCACAATCCTGGAGAGAAGAGGTGGAGAAGGGGAGAGATCACTGAGCAGGTACAGGAACACTGGGAACAACATGAGTTAAGATCAGGTTCCTACTATAAATGAGTTCTTAAAGATCAGAAGGGGTGCACCAATAAATCAGCTGGTCCATAAATCTGCACCACCTTTTTAAGTTTTAATTTTGGAAGATCTATGATCAGCAATACTTACATGACTAACATGACAATCATATCCACTGATCTTATCTACCTCTGCAAAAGTCAGAAAATCAACTACTGTCCCAGTTTGCTCTGCTGTGAGAGAGGACTGACTGACACACTCACTCACCCACCACATCACGTCTGAACGAGAGCAAATAACAACAGTCAACACTGGGGGCTTTCCAGCAAAATGACTCCCTGTGTCACAAGGCTGGCGTGACAAAGTGGCTAAAAGATCAGAACATTGCTCAGAAAATGTGGGACCAAGAACTCCAAGAACTAGAAGACAAGAATGGGTCCATCGCTATCTGACAGGATTGGATCCACAAGTTCATATCTAGCATGCTGGAGAGAATTCTGGGAATCAGAAAGAGCAAGGAGCAAAGGCAGAAATATTCACTTTTTATGTAAGTTATATAGGACAGTTATTAGTCATTAAGTTAATCGCCTGAAATATGAAAAACAAAACAAAAAAAATCAGCAGCTATCACTTCTTTAATTTGCCAATGATTATGTTTTTTTTCTGTGCATGTTCTGGTGATTGGATTTGCTCACCAGAAACAACTGATAGAAAAAAATGACTTTTTTTTTTACTCTGAAACAAAACGAAACAAAAGGATTAAAAGCAGATGAGTCAGATGAGTCAAAATGTACAATTTTGGCCGTTGGATTATTATTAGTTTTTTTATTTTATTTGTTACGTTTAAACTAAAAATAAGAATCACCTGCATACATGTAGCCTGTTCTCTTCAGACAAAGCACCTCAGGTTGTTTTGGATAGTTTTTCTCCACATATACCTATAGCAAAATGAACACTGCTAAAATTCTGATTAGCTCTGATAAGAGTTTAAAGCAAATTATTATGCCTGTCGATAACACCATTACCATTTATGGTCAGTGACGTCAGAAGTAAACATACAGGGAGCGCACATGTAGTGTGGATGTTGACAGAATCTAAGGGAACGAGCCGATTTATCCTGGTTTTAAATACAAAAATAACATCAAACTAAATGTAAATTTTCAATTTCATGCTTTGTATTTTAACCAAAAAATAACTGATTTTATTTTATTTATTTTTTTATTTTTTGTAGTTATTCACTTCTGGTTTATTAAAATATTTATAACAATAACAAAAACAGGCAAATGCATTGCATGGACCGGACCGGACCCGGCGGCTAACAACCTATGAAGTAAACCTTCAGAGGAGAACTTAGAGTTCTGGTCCATGAGAAACAGGTCAGTGACAGCCGGAGGGGGGCACCTGGGGGCTCCAGCTGGAGCTCTTCACCTGAACTCTTCAGGTTTAACTTGTTGCGTTTTTTATCGCAACAAGCAGAACTTTAAAACAGAACCACACGGAAACCTTCAGAGCGGTTCGGAAAAATATGTTAATCAAATTAGAACATTCTGCACTGACAGCAGAAACTTACCCACTGTTAGCCGTCTCCTCCCGCTCCGCCATACTGTAGTTGCTGTCACGTGACTCTCACCGACGCTGACGTACCTCAGTCAGACTGTGGCCGTTAGATTTGTCGGTCGGGTTAACTCCGCCGGGCGGCCATGCAGCCTCCTCTTCTCTTGTAGTTAGCCACACTGGTGGTTTTCATCTTGGCTGAAAAAGGAACACATCCTAAACTGACAGCTGAGTTTTGCGGAAGTGGACTTTTATGTTTCCAACCCTGCAAACTACTGAGGAGGAATAAGGACTGTGGTGAGTGTTTCAGTGGGATCATCTGATCAAATTAGGAGGAGTTCTGGGAGTATGAGTGACGCTTTCAATGCCTCATTATTAGAGCAGTTCAGAAGTGACGGTGAAAGATCGGTAGCATTAACCCGTCCCCGTCCTTGTCCACGTCCACGTCCATGTCCTGCCTCCAGCTGCAGATTCCTCTGTTGTCAGTAAATGCAGCTTTTAAAAACGACACCTAACTGAATTATCTAGACGGGCAAAATATTGTAGCACAGAGCTGGAGTTTGTTTGTTTCTTGCTCTTTACCTTCACATGGTTACTTTTGAAATTAGCGACTTCTTATATCCTCAGTTCACTTACATTTTTCAATCCTGGTAAAATAGGGAATCACTGCAATCAAAAATAGGACGTGGAGGAAATAGTTTTACTATAAATAAATAAATAAATAAATAAAAATTATTTATTTATTTATTAATTTAAAAATATATTTGTTTACAAATACAAAGACAGAATAAATGGAACACAGAATATGTAACTTTGTTTTAGGCATGACTTTACAGAGTAAGTAGAGATGTGAGGTCAAAAGAATTTAACCTTCATATTTAGGGTTCATGACCACATCTTTTCTTAAGGTCACTTGTAAATTGTGACAACTTTCAGGAGGAAGCCAATCCTTTTCCCTCTCTGAGGGGCTCACTCTCCTCTCAGACTGTGGCTCTAATTGCCTCAACATTTCATCCTACATTTTATTCAACAATTTCATTTGAGCTCTGTTTCCCAAATATTTGGAAAAATAATTTTCCAAAATATAAATGTGCACATTTATATTTATATTTATATAATTTATGTAATTTTTGTATTCTTACTTTACTCAACTTTCTCCAAGAGATCTGCTTCCATATTTTTCCAGGTGAATAATAATAGCAGTAGTAGTGATGATGATGATGATGATGATGATGATTATTATTATATATACAGAATATATATAATATTCTTCCCCTTATATTGATTTTCATGTTAGTTTTATGTTATCAAATGTATTACAGTTTTATTTGTTTTTGAAGTAATTTTCCACACATCCTCTGTCCACAGTACAGAGGAAAACATAGGAAAAGTGAGATTATTGATGCATCATTTAAATTCTGTTATATTAAATCAAGGATTGAATCAAATGTTATTCGCAATAGAAAGAAATAGACAATATCAATGAGTACTTCAGTGATTTTCTTTTAAGTGTGAGTGAATGTGAAGCAACATTTCTAAAAAATAATTTTATTTTCCAGCATTAGTTGGCTTCATTAATAGTAATCAGACAGGTAGTATGCAGAGGGAGACAGAGGAAGAACGTTCAGCAAATATCAGGTCAGTTATCGATCTGCATACTGCTGTACTGATGACTAGTATGAAACAGCTGCTCAACATCAAAACACTTTCATGGTCAGCTGATTCCAGCAGGGGGCAGCATAATGACTGGAACCTTCTGTGTTTTATCTTTTTTTAACTCAGGGAGCCATCAGCTGAACTAATCTGATAGTCACACAACAGGTTGTGGGCTGAGAGCCCAACAGCTGAAATCCACACAGCGTATACACACACACACACACACACACACACACAGCTCCTTGAATTTCTGACCAGGCTTTTCACAGGTCAGCCTGACTCCAGCTCTGAGATCTACTACACAGTAAGGTCCGTGTGTTTACAGAGAAGCTGAGATAGGACTGAATCAGTGTGTAGAGCCACAACTATTAATATCCTGCTGTGAAGAGGCTCCGCCCTCCAACTGTCTGTCTGTATGTCTGTTTGTCTGTCTGCTTCTGTCAGGGTCAGTCTGCTCTGCTGAACTCTTTCCTTTCAGTTTCTGCTGAATGAAGCGTGTTCAGCACCACATGGGTGGAATAACATGTAGAAGTTCTTCCGGAGATTAAAATATCAGTTTATTCCTGAAAGTTCTCCGTGATCAGCGTCCACCTGACACACCTTAGGTAGGAATGGCAGAGAGATTTCGTGAACATTTTCCTTTGACTTATCTGGATGAACTTCCAGCAGCAACTGGTCTGGGCAAGCACAAGATTTTTTCTTTCTTTTACATTTCAGGATGTTATAGCTTGTCTTTTGCATACATTTGCATTTGTTTATAGCGCCCCCCTGTCCTGTCGTGGTCTGCTATAATTGAGGATTGTTTTGGTTCATTCACACCTGATAGTCCAGTAGACTCAATTGGGGACCAAAATTGCAGTATTTGTTCCATTTTCAGCTGCTGTGGTTCTGTTTCAAAAAGCTCTGTCAGTCCGCTTTAGTCAAACTCTGGTTTGGTTGCTTAGAAAGTCTGGTTTATTTATGGAGGTGTGAATACGTAATCCAAGACTGACTGGGATCAAAAAGTGAACTCTGGTGCAGTTTGAATGCATATATGAACGCCAAGCAAGCCAAAGACTGCTCCAAAAGCAGGAAGCAGACTACAGCATTCTGGGTAAATATAGCCAAAACATCCTGTGAGCCTAGCACTAGAAAAAATGCCTTCTGTTCTTTTACCAAAGACAAAAGAGAAATCTTCCAACTGCTAAAATCTGATGCCACTCCATTTTTGTTTAGAAAGTTGTTCCTAATGTCTTATTAAGAGGATTTTGAGTAGTTTCCCTCAGTGGTTCTTGGTACAGCGGCCCATGGGTGAGGAGGTGAACAGGTTTTTCAAAGGTTTTGTTTCATTTGACCACAGCAGCTGAAAAGGGAACAAAAGTTGGAGTTTTGGTCCTCAGTTGAACTGAGGCTACCGGACTATCACCTGTGAAAACATCCTTAATTTCAAACTGTTGATTCGTCCCAGTTTAGTGCCATGCTTTTTGAAATAACTAATCTCATTGCTGTTTCTGCTGCAGGAGCTCCAGCCGATGGGACAATGCAGCAGTCAGATGACAGCGGTGCTCCCTCCTTTAACCCTCTAGTGGTGCTGGAGTTGATCTCTGACACCAAGGAGGAGGCCATCGCCTGGCTGCTGAGCAGGATCAGAACCCCACAGCAGGCTGGAGGTGTGACAGTCAGGTAGTAGTTGCTCTCCATTAGATTCCATATCGTTGCTAACATCCTGTCTCCCACTCAGGTGCTGGGTTATTGATGGAGCAGCTGGGCCCTGGAGTCAGTGCTGAGCATAAGGACAACCCCAACCTGTTTCTGGTGGGGGCATCCTGGGAGAGGCTGCTGTCTGGAGCTGAGGATGTGGGCCTCTTCAAGGAGTACAGTGACGGCTCCATGAGAGGCTTCACCTGCACCAACAAGCACAACTTTAAAGACTTTCAAGGTCTGCTTTTAGCACAACATGAACACAACACTAGTCCTTTTCAGCCTCCAACCAGATTGTTCTTTGAAGCAGAGGTTACCCTTACAGAAAGAGAAGCGTCTTCCTTGTCCATCACTTTTGTTTGTGAGTGATGCTTGTGTGTCAGATTTACAGAAGTACCAGAAACATGCAAGTATGAAAGTTCCAGTTCAGGACTTTTGTATGTAAAAAAATACAATCAAATAATGTGATTAAACTTTGTTAAAAATGTTTAACTCCTTAAAGTCAATCAAATTAATTAACTGAGATGAAAGCGTTAAGGTCACAACCCTAGTTTTCATGTTTCAAACAAGCAGTTGTCCCGTTGCCAGAGTTACAGCAGCATTATGACAGACGCAGTCAGACACCTCAGAGTTTATTAGATACTCTGCTTCAGTAGGACAAATTCAGATGATCACCAGAGCCCCCCAAAAACATACACCCAATGTGTTTCATTGTAGTTTTATGGTAGTGCATTATACTGAAGTGGAAAGAAAAATGATCTTTTTCTGGCTGCAGGACGCTTGGAGTCTGTCTCTACTGGTACTACTGCCGATGTTTGTAAAACTGCTCAAAAATCGCCAAGTTAGAGTAGATTGAAAGCATCAGTACAGCAGCTTTCTATCCTTACAGATTCTCAGTGCATGTAGGTCTGGACTTTGAGTAGGCCATTGTAACAAATGCTTCGGTGTAACAAAATCCGTAGTAGCTCTGGCTCTGTGTTTAGGGTTGTGGAAGATAACCCTTCTCTCCAGTTTCATCTTTTCTGTAACGCGTCCCCACTCATCCCCGTCTCAAGCTGCTGCAGAACCGCTGGTCCACACAAAGGAAACCATCTGTGATGTTTTTACCTCTAGGGGATGGAGACGGCTTCCTGAGCATGGCTGAGTGTCAGTACATCATCAAACATGAGCTGGAGACACTGAGAGCCAAAGATGAGACTCACGTACCCGGATACAGCAACGCCAAGCTTTATCCAGGAAAATCTATCAGTGAGTGTCTGACTGCGTTGTTTCAGCTTCTGCTTCTGTTTCAGCATTTCACTCAAACATCAGACATTCATATTAATCTGTTAACACGTTGTTCTCTTGGATTTCCAGGAGTTTTCTCATCTAACTGTAGGACTTTTCTACTTTAGGAGATTTTCAGTCTTTTTAAATGACTTTAAGCATATAAATCAGTCAGTCGCTCACTACATGTCAGAAACTAGACTAACCTTAGTTTATCAGTAAAATTAATTTCACCTGAAGTGAATATTTAACCTTCCTATTTTGTTTAAATAGTCGCTAAGTTTAAACAAAACTTAGCGACTGTCTTTGACAGTTTAAACTGTCAATTATGCTCAACGTCTGTTTGAGCATAATTGTGATACTGAGGCAGAAAGGAGGGTTATTAAAAAATGGCCTGTTTGTTAATCTACTAAACTGAAGCTCAAATTAACCAACATCCAGGCCTTTTTAACTAAGAAACAATTATTACGACAGATAAACAATTGTCCTGTTTTGGCGTGATGAAAACAATGAATATGCAAACATTCCGTAATAACCTCAGAGAGAGATACTTGGCAGCCTATCTGACAAATAGTCCGTTAGCAGAATGTCATCATTTTCTATAAATGACTCATTATTTGAGCACAACAGCAATTAGTGGTTTGGGGAATGAGAATGAATTGAGCTGTTGAGTTTAAGCTCCATCTTTGTTTAGTCATGAGGGGGAGAAAAGCAGGACTGTTTGTCTTTATTATCACTTGAACATATTCATCTTCACTAGAATCCTTGTCTGTATCTTCCTGATATATTTATAGTAGATCAGAGACAGAGTTATGTAAATTGATGACAAAAAAATGGAATCAAAACATTTTTTTTTATTATTATTTTAAAATCTCAGTACGCAGATTGCTGTCCAAAGGAATCCTGATCCAGATGTTTCCACTACATCATAAAGAAGAACTGAAGAGACTCTCCTTTTCTTGGTATAAAAAATTCAAGCTGTCCCTTCAGCCTCTAGGTAAAGCTGATTTCATCATATCCAGTTCAGTTTCATTCATTTCAATAGCACATATATTGGCACAACACAGGTCATCTGGAGTCCATCCATCCATGCACACACACCTAAGGACAAAATAAAGACCTAACCTAACCTAGTGCCTGGGGAGAATCCATGCATACATGCAGAACGGCCCCAGGCTGGGATTTCAAATTCAGTTCAAGAATACTTTATTGATGCCAAAGGAAAATTTAATAACCCAGAACCTTCTTGCTATAAGGCAGCAGTCCATCTGACTGCACCAATGTCCCGCCAATCATCTTAAGTCACTGCACAAAAAGTAACTATACCAAAACATCCAATTTACATGCAAAAATATTCAGTCAGTTACATCCAATCACACAGATTCTAAGTTGATTCCGTACATTATCAAAAACTGCAGTCAAGTTCAGTTTGTTATTCAAACTAGTTAAAAATGTTCTTAATGTAACCCAACAGTTTGCATCGACTCATTGATTTTATAGTAATCCCTCATACCGAGCTGCATGCAGCGACAGTGGAGAGGAAAACTCCCCTTCAACAGGAAAAAAATCTGCAGCACAATCAGAACCAGGCTGAGTGTGAACGGCCGGGGATTATCTCTAGAAATGTATCAACTGATGTTTTACTGACGTTTTTCTTCCTCTGGTCTATGACGCATCTAAACCCTGATGTATGAGGGTTAGCATCGTTTTCATCCAAAGTGACAACTGCTTCCTTGATAGGAAAGTAGTTTTAAATCCAAGTGGAAGCAAAGGAATGTTCCGTTTTTGTGCATTAAAACATCTGGTACTTTGGGTTTATTAAACACAGAGCCTGCTGTTTGTGAATGTGTTCATAGACTGAATGAATGTTATTGCATATTATGATCAGAAAAAGTCCTGATCACCATCATAGGAACATTGGCTGATTTCAATCACTCTCAGATTGATTGATGCATCAGTAAATGTCTGAGCATTATTGTGAAGCTAGTAGATATTCAGAGACTGTGATGAAATGTGATGGATTCCATTTTCCTCTGCCATGTAATATTAATGTTTTAATGTGTCGTTTTTCTTACTGTCAGTACTCCTACTCCGGTCTTTACTTTGCTCTTTCTCTTTCCAGATGAAATCAGACACTACTACGGTGAGGGCCAGGCGCTGTACTTTGGCTTCCTGGAGTACTTCACCTTTGCCCTGGTGCCTATGGCTCTGTTTGGAGTGCCTTACTACATGTTTGACTGGGAGGATTATGATAAATATGTAGCCTTTGCTGTTTTCAACGTGGTCTGGTGCACAATTATTCTGGAGGTATGAAAACTGATTTTACTGATTAAAGAACAAATTCATTCCAGCTCTGTAATGTAGTTAAGGTCTTCAAGAAGATCAAAATATTTGTTGATAAACATAAACAAATTAGTTTTTACATAGCAAAAAAAAACATGCAGAAGTAAGCAGTTTTGTCTGTGTCAACACAATGACAGAGAGGAAAGACGGCAGCAATGATCCTACAGAAGCAATCATTGCTTCTCATCAATCTGGGAGGAAAGAAATTCACTGTGTAACACTGAGACGTTATGTCCATATTGAGGACAAGACAGTTAGGCAACAAATCTACCTCAGATCAGTGTGTGAAATAACAGAAACAGGAGCTCCATGTTAGTTAAAGCTACATGTTCAAGGTCATTGATGTCAGAAGAAAGCCTCTTGTCTCCCAGCCTAGCATACAGAACATGTTAGATTTGAGTTTGGGAAAACTATCATTAGGAGAGGACGGCTGTGGCTTGTAGGTAGTGCAATTGTTTGCATTCAGAGGTTAAATTGTTGTAGGATAAGTTCTCACATATCAATGTGCCCCTGAGCAAGGCACTTAATCCCAAGTTTCCTAACAGTTTGCGTATTGGTGCATAAATGGGTGTTTCTGAGTGTGGCTATGTAAATGTGGCTCTAACATATCCTAGTTCTATCATGGGTAAGTGTAAATTGATTTCCGGTTGGCTGGATGATGTTCCTACATTTCTGTGGAGATATAGATCTTAAATTCCATTTATAATGGTCTTAAGAAGTCTTGATTTTGAGTTGGTGAAGTCTGCAAAAAAAACCTGCTTTAGAATAAACTTTCATTAGCTCCTTAAATGTAAAAGCTTTTAACTTGTTAGAAGGTTTTATAAATCCTGAACCTTAGGTTTCTGCACACCTCTGTTAAAGTCTTCCTATTTTGTGGGTGTGAAATATGAAACCATGATAAATTATTTACAAACTTTTCCCACATTTAATGAGACACTGTATTCTGTACATCTCAGCTAGGAAACAAACATGTATTTGGGGCGACGCGGTGTGGAATTTGTGTAACTGCTCACACCTTTAAACTAATAACTCTTGTTTCATCTTTAGCATTCAGTTTTCTTGGGTTCACACTTTCCATCAGTTGCAGTGAACCAGACTAATTTTAGAGTTCAGCTAGTCCTTGCTGGGTTTCTCTGGCTCTTCTGTATGTGAAGCCTTTTGCTAAAGCCATGGTTATCAGAGAGATTAGAATGGATCAGAAGATTCTGAGAGACATTCTGGGAACTTTGTAAGTTCCTGAGAGCAGCTGATTGTTCATTTAGGAGAGAATAATTTGGCAGCTAGTTTGTGTAAAACTGACGGGTAACACATAGTATTATTTGTTCAGAACCATAGAAGCATGTTGATAACAGCTAATAAGTTTACCGGACCCTCTCTCCTCCTCATCCTCCAGCTGTGGAAGAGATCCAGCGCCACCCTGGCCTACCACTGGGGCACGCTAAGCAGGAAGAAGGCCTTCGAAGAACCTCGGCCTGGGTTCCACGGCGTCCTCGGGTACAACCCCGTGACAGATAGGGAGGAGCCTCTGTACCCCAACGCCAAGCGCCAGCTGAGGATCTACCTGGTGTCGCTGCCCTTCGTCCTGCTCTGCCTCTACCTGTCTCTGTACGTCATGATGATCTACTTCCAGATGGAAGGCTGGGCGCTGTCCGTCCATGACCAGGACCCTTCGTTCTGGACAGGAGTGCTCCTTTACATCCCAAGTATTATCTACGCCGTGGTGATAGAGGCTATGAACCTTGTTTATAGATACGCTGCTGAGTTCCTCACAGAATGGGGTGAGACGGTCTAAAAACTCTAAATCTACACAAACACAACTGATCAATAATTTATTCTGTACGGAAGCATTTCACTGCCAGAGTTTGGAAATAAATTCAGGAGCGACATAAAGTATAAAGTTTCAAATTAAAATGAAAATTATTATATAATGTTATATAAAATAATTCTTATTATTTTATTGTTTCTTTCTTCTTTGACCATATCAACAAAAAACACACTCTGTGCTACAAATACCTAAAGAAATACACGGAACTCTTTGCTTTTATTGCACAGTTTTTGTTTCTGTTCACTTCATCTCCACGCCTGTATTTGATTTGTTTTATATCCCAATAAAAAAACAAAAAAATGGGAAAAAAACAGTAAAATCAAAAGAAATAAACATTCCTATTTTAACTAGACGTAAAACTCGTAAAATGAGAATGTTTTTTGTTTAACAAGCTATAAAAACCTCTCCTCTGACAAATTTCGACTTTTTAAAAAGGCATTAAAGCAGTTTGCCATGATTCTCCTTCTCACCCCGTTTCCTCTAGACAGCATCTAAAAATCCCTAGAAATGGCGCTCTTTTACTGTTGCAACTTTCTTATTTAGACAAGAAGATAATTTGGTGTTAATGAGCCATAAATCTTACGAGTTTTTATTAAAATCTCGTTAAAATGGGAAAGTGTTCTCCTTTAAACCAGATACTGCTCCTGAATTTTTTTCCAGCCTATGGCAGTTAAACACTTCTGAGTTTAAATCACACTTTTTTGATTATACTGGTTAGAGGACTTATGAGGGCAGCTGTCAGTCACTGGATTTTATTTATGGAATCAGAATAGAAAGAGTTCAGATTTTTATTTGCATGAACCACTAAGCAGTTCTGAACTGTTATTTTTCCACATAAAATGGTTTAAAGCTGACGCACTGAATGTTTTTGTTGATATGTGTTTAGAAAATCACCGCCTGGAGTCTTCATATCAGAACCACTTGGTCCTTAAAGTTCTTGTTGTGAGTATTAATGATGGTGTGCTGTGTGACCACTAACACAATCAGTCTGCAGGTTTATGGGGTTGTTATTTTCACGCAGGGTCAGGTTGGTTTGGATAGAATTATCACCCTTAATAAGTAAAATGATCATCTGAGAAATGTTTTTCTTTCTGTTTACTTAAAATTAAAATTAATTTTATGATCTGGAACCTTCAAGTGACACAAAAGCAGAAGCAATCAGTCAGGGTATTTATTCAAGTAAAGCTTATTTGTATGGCATATTTCAGCAGTTCAAAATGCTTTACATCATAAAAACATCACACAGTCATCAATTATGAAACAAGCAGTAAACATTACATTTTGTCAAATGATGCCGTCGTCAAAATGATCAAGCAAAATTTACATCGCAAATATTGATCAATGTTCCAGTTACTATGAATCAAATAGAGCTGTAAACAAATGGGCCTGGATTTAAAGGAACTCAGTGTTTCAGCTGTTTTGCCATTTTCTGGAAGTTTGTTCTAGATTTGTGGTGCATAGAAACTGAATGCTGCTTCTCCATGACATTAGTCCTGTAATCCGGGAAATATTCTTCAGGTGATAAAAGGCTTTGTAACTGTCTTTATGTGTCTCTGAAGGTCCACGTCAGAGTTAATCACTACACTCAGATTTAAAGCCTCATCACTAGTTTCTAGCTGTGATGAGGTTAGAAACTAGATCTACTCTGTTCTACTCCCACATTCAGCCTCTTATTGATCTAATCTCCTCATCTTGTCATTTAGTTTAACTTCTTCAACTGTTTCGCCTCGCTGTTCTACATCGCGTTTGTAATGCAGGACATGGTGCTGCTCAGTCAGGTGCGTTCCCTCCTTTCCGGTTTATTTGGTCCTCCGTGTGCACCCGTGTGCACTCACATCTTTTCCTCCTCTCCTGCTGTTAGAGTCTGGCCACCTTACTGATCACCAGTCAGATCTTGAATCAGTTCATGGAGGCCTTCTTGCCTTACTGGCTGCAGAGGAGACGCAACAAGAAGATGATTCGCAAAGTTCAGAAGAAAAGAACTCCCGGGGACAAAGAGCTCCCTCTGGCGGAGCAGGTCCGTCTGGAGGCCGATATGAGCACGTACTTGGTGAGCTCACGTCTTCCGATGAAAGCTACAGCAATCATCCCAGCAGAGTCTGATCTCTGAGGTCTACTTCTCTCAGGGAACGTTTGACGACTACCTGGAGCTCTTTCTGCTCTTCGGCTACGTCAGCCTGTTCTCCTGCGTCTACCCGCTGGCTGCTGTCCTGGTGGTGTTGAACAACGTCACAGAGGTTTACTCCGACGCCTTCAAGATGTGTCATGTGTTCAAAAGACCCTTTGCTGACCCGGCTGCAAACATCGGAGTCTGGCAGGTTGGTATCCGTCAGCTTTTTCTGCACAAAGGAACATGGTGTTTATTTATAAACTGAGGGAACAGCAAAGGTTTAGAAAACAGAGGAGAACTGCTCTCATGTTGATCTAACTTCATTTAAAGAGAATGTTTCAGGTTGTTGGTTGACATCTGAGGTGTACTAGATGGATTTCTGTAGACCCTAGAATGCAGTTAGTTCATATTTATTAATTCCTGTCAATAATTATAAACAATAAGATCAAAGAAAACTAAAGTCATATCATAGTAAAGAAATCTGTTTCACTGTTTAATGTGGGCATGCTCAGGTTCCTTAAAGATATCTAAACATTAAAACGCAATGTAAAGGTTAAAAAAAAAAAAAAAATTCCATAATCCCTTATTCCCCCTTTAAAATGTTCTGACTTTACTTCAGGTCCAGTTGATGTCGATACTGATTGGTTTCATAAAACCCAGTGCATCTTCTTAGCTCCGGCATCAAACCTGTTGTCCTTAAACAGTCAACCCGTCTGATCCGATGAGATGAGGCTGATTTAAAGCAGCCGCTGCTCTCTGTGTGCCTCTGACTCTCCGCAGCTCGCCTTTGAGACCATGAGTGTGATTGCTGTTGTGACCAACTGTGCGCTCATTGGCATGTCTCCACAAGTCAAAGCATACTTCCCCGAGTCTGAGACCCAGCTCATCCTGTGGACGGTGGCCATCGAGGTAAATCCACTCAACTCATGCCAGCTCCCGGGCTGTGTTCTGGAACATCACTAACATCGTAATTGTTTTAGTGAGACTTCGTTCAGAACAAAGAGAAGCTTGTCCTAACAGAGGATGGATTGAAGCCCCAAATAAGGCACTGACATGCAATGAGAAAGGTTTGGTACCCTGATGATGAGCTGCTCTGATTTATTTGTGCAGCTTAAATACTGAAACTACACAGAAAACATGAACTGAACGCAATGGTTTGAGTGAATAGGTAGAAAAACATTCACAATGAATTCAAACTGGTGAGCTCGGTTCATTTTTAAGGAGTAATGCAGTGCTATGTTGTATAATTAGGCCATCCTGGGAATTAAATTGTTCAAAGGAATAATTAAAAGCCCCAAATTATCCTGAAAATCCCACATCATACCATCAGAAGCAGGATACGCCTCACTGTGTAACTGTGGGCATCCAGCAGCTGATGGAGTTTCCCTCACTAGATGGAGCCACAGTGCAAGTTGGCTCAGATGAGAGGAGGTTCTGTGAGAGTGTTGGCTGTATGTAATATAATGTTTTAAAATAATAAAAAATAGGATTTAGCCTTCAATTCAATTCAAACTTACTTAATTAAGGACAGCATATTAAAACAATGTTACATGTTAAAAGCAGAGCGACCTTGATTTTGTACTTACGTTTTCTAACCACAGGCTAATTTGCAAACCTAGTCTTTGGTTGGACCTTTATTAAAAGTCACTGAATTAAATTTCTGCGACTACAAGCAAGAAAAACATGAAATTGCATATTCTCCAGCAGCGTATGTTGTTATTCATTAGTGTTCACATTTGTTTTTGTTTTTACCATTGTTTCACCTGGGAATTAAAAACTCTGTTGCCATTGTTACTGCCGATGTAAACTGTTCCACATATGAGGATGGCTGAAGGCTTTAAATGCGCTAATTTACAGGTCTTGAATTTTGTTGTGTTTAAGTCTTATATATTGTCGAATATATGTCGTTTTCTGTCAGGCAAAGTTTGATTTTCACTTTGTTCTGCGACACAATTTGGTAACCTGTTAGCTGCTAACATACATTTGCTAGCTAGCTAGTTTTTTTTTTGAGTCCATCATGGGGGCAAACAAATTTATCGCCAATAGACTGGATGACGCTCGTTTTCTCCGCTGGCTCACTTCTGTTGCGATCCTTTACCTCAAAATGGGTTTTGGAGTAGAAACTCGGTGCTTTCTGGGCAAAAAAGCTTTTAAATTTGGCTACAGTGGTTCAGGTTGTAGAGAGGCTTATTTCACAACTTATGCGACGCTTGATTGCGACAACAGCAGGATCACCAACCATTCCCTATATTTATATGGTTTTGTCTTAAATTAAATTCAAGATGATGTTTAAAAAGTCTTAGATTTGACACTGAAAACTTATAGATATCCTGTTTTCTCCATCTGTGGATATTGATTTTCACTGTGGTTCCCTGGAGTCCCAGTGCTTTAGAAATGACTTTGTAGCTCTTCCCAGAGTCCAGACTGGCTGGTATCAGAGACTTTCACCCTTTCATTTTGTTTCATTTTGTCACACAGGTCCGATTCCTGTCAGACCTGTGTGTGACTGGTAAAGGTCGCATTGTATATTTTAGTCCCCTTAATTTAAAAACTGAACTAGGTTTTACTCAGGTCATCTTTGTTGGATCATAAAATTAGTTTGACGATGTGAAACATCATAGTGTAAAGCAGAAGAACTCTGAAGGGGGGTAAATACTTTTCCTCAGCTCTGTAGACACTGTGAACTGCTCCAGGAGCCGGTCAGTTGGACTCTGACAGCATTCTGCCTCTCCTCTGTCTGAGGCGTCCTCTGGCCTGGAGCCATGGGAACATGACTTTTTATGGCTGTGGACTGAACGCTGTCCCGGGGTTCTGGCTGCAGGTGGGATGCTGCTCCGCTGAGCCCAGACAGAACCAGGACAGCTCCCAGCATGCAGCCAGCCAGTAATGCACCAATCAGAGCCATCCTGTGTGTTGGAAGAGTCAGCTCCTGAGTGTGCTTTGAACATGTTTCCACTTCATCAATATCATCAACATGCACATTTGTTAGAACAGAGCAAAGGGGCGGAGCTTCCACTGATTGAGTCTATGAAGACCAGCTGGGTGGGTGTTTTTACACACAGTTGGGTTTAAATTCAGAAGTCGCTGCTTGTTTCCTGGTTGCTGGGCGCCTTGTAGCTTTCTGGCGGCGGTGCTGTGATACCTGGGTAATTACTGTATGAAGCTTCCTCGCATCACTGAGCAGTAACCAGGCAACAGGCCGGCCTGTCTCAGACTCAGAGATTTTCTTTTAGAGTGACAGGGCTGTATCATTTCAGAGCAGCTGGACTTACAGACCAAACCCTCTGAGCAGAGTTTGCAGCTTCAGCAACCAGCTGGACCAAACAGCATCAAGAGGGGAATAAAAATCACTGCTCTGGGTTTGTTAATCCTGACTTTTTTTAGTATTGGTTGACCTGGTCTGTAGTTTAGTGCATGCAGTTTAATCATACCTTTATATTTTTCAGATTTTGCCAAAATCTAAAGACCCTAAAAACTGAGCCATAACCTTTTAAATCTAACCCCAGGCTTACCAAACACTCAACAGATTCCACGTCTTTATCAAAAAACGTTGTAGTTTTAAGGGGTAGTTACTTTTCACCTAGGTTAGCTTATATTTTGGAAACTGTTTTTTTGTATTTATCTTTGTCTGATATTAACATCAGTTTGATGATGTTCTACAGAAAGCAAAATATTCTATATGGGTTAATATTCTCCTACCTGTTTATCATGTTTCATCTCATTGTTTTTGTTTTACCAAACCACTGTGTTATTCTGAACCATCATCGTCATCATCATGGTGCTCCACATCAGGCCAACACAGGCTGGTGGATCTTTATTTTCTTTCATTCTGTGCCCAGAAGGATCTGGCATTCAAACACTGTGTGTTGGCGGACTATGTGAAACATGAAAATGTTAATTATGCCTCATTATTGGTTTGTTTACTTAAAGCCTCCAGATAATATTAGTTTCCACTTTGGTAAGTATGCTGAATGCATCCAGTTTGAATCTTTGCAGAAAGGCTCTTTGAGAATAGAAACATAAATAAGCATTAAGATAAACATTTTTGATCATTTTTATTCATACTTTTAATAAGATAAGATATTAAACATCTGCAGTTGTAACCTGAGCCAAACTGCCCAGCCTGCAGAAATACATTACGTCAGATTGAGAGTAAATGCTACATTGTTTATGGCGTATTAGTTGAATATTGAATGAAAAGATTGAAATGTTAATTTTCTCACTAACATGGGTGGGTGCCATGGTAACGTACTGTGTTGAGTACTGGGCAGTGGATATAGCACTGCAACTTCTGCCAGAATCTTCAGAAGTGAAGCTGCTTATAATTGCTCAGGATAGAAAACCACCTGGATTTATCTGTTCAATCATTTTACACAAATGGTCAAGCTCTGACTTACGATATTCCTAAAATTTCATTTATTATTCACAAGATTTTTGTCTGACAAGTAATTATTTATTCACATTAAGCTATGACAGTCTAGGCAATCAAAAAAGTCTGATTTCAGAGGTGTTTCTACATGTTAACTCACAAAGGCTAACAGCAGTTAGCTCCCTTTATCCTGGCCAGGTTCTTTGCCATCTGCAGGATGATTCCCATTCAAATATCTCAGTGTAAGGTTTAGAACAAGAACTCCTGCTAAGGTCGTATTAGAAACCTGAGGACGGATTACTTAACGTATGTTCTGCACATCCACCAAATGTCTGCAGCGTCGTCATGGTACAGCTCCCACCTACAGGAAAATATTCACTTATCTACAAATTGTGCCGAAGTTTGACTGTGCTGGTTGCTGGGAGACCAAAGGAAGTAATGAGCTGTTAGGCTCTGTCAGGCTGATAGAACAGGACTAGCATCACAGCTACAGCTACAGCTACGGAGAAGAGAAGAAAAACACTTCCATGCATACTCCACTGTGTGAAGAACTGAATCTTTTCAGTGTTGACTCACAAAATATGTGAATAATCTGACATGGTACACAGATGTAGTTATGGGGTGTGCTTCCTCTCAGATAGATCATCTCTGTCTCACACATACACACAAAAGTTTGTATTTAAACCCATATTAGGACTTTGAGTTGACTTCCAATGATAACTTCATTTATGCCTAACCCAAACATTTCCCTAACCATGGCCATACATACACACAAGCACACACACACATCAGGACTGATGCAAGCTACAGTAGCTGGAGGGAGCAGATTCAGACTTGGTGCCTGGATAAAACCTGAACATATCTGCCGTCTATCACACTACTATTATTCTTTAATTGATAACTGTGGCTTTAAATACTGAGACAACAACACTGCTAAGGAAAACAACAAGCATCAAGAAGGATGCTGTTTGATTCAGTCAGCACAGTGCAGCACTTTCCCTAATCAACAAACAAAGATCTCTGGTCTTATCGAGTTGTCACATTGATTGAATATGCACAATAAACACTCCGGCTCTTAGCTGATTGCTCATGTTGTTAGAAGCTAATTTATATATCCGATGGTTCAGCAGCTCAAGGTTACCCTGAACCCTGAGGATGTTCAGGCACAAACCATAAAGTGTGTTTTGCCTGACATAATGGAAGTGATCAAACTGCAAACACTGTCTGCTCTGTCACTGCTGCTCTGAGGCGTGCTAACATCATTCTCCTTCCGATCAGTGATAAAGCATTCATTTTGTCCACCACCGTTATGATTCAAATTATTGTACACATGGATTGAATCTCATATTTGGCTAAAGAGGATTAGTTTTCCATTTTGTTCACAAACACAACCAGCATTAGAAATAGAAGCCTAATGTCAGTAAATAGTGGTTTCCTTGGAGACATTCAGTTTATGATTAATGCGAAGCAAATAAGCCGCACAAAGTGAAGCATTTACTTTCTGTTGGAGGCCTATCAGACTTTGTGGCACCAGGAAGCTTGTTAAAACAGCACACACTAACTCTGGTGTAGGGTTGTTAGTCTTCCTTCATCTTATCAGTTTCTCCTCATTGGCTCTGGCAGCGTTGGAGATACTTCCTGATTATATGCCAGCCTGAATAAAGCAAAAACAGACCCTACCCAGTGGTGCTTTATTTATTACCTTCTCCTGAACTCAGCAGGCTCTTCCTCTATATAGAAGGACAGATTGGATTGCAGGTGCTGCTCTGCACTGTTGTAAAGAAAAAAAGAAAGTCCTTGATTTACTGGTCTGTCTCACTTGTGATCATGAGATACAGACCATGACTGAAAGAATGACATCCCACACACAGACAGCTGAAATGAGCTTCCTCTGTTGGATGGCTGGGCTTAGCTTCAGGGATGGGGTGAAACTTTATGTCACACAAGGGGCAGTTAGAGTGGAACCACTGACTCAGGAGTTCTTCCCTGTGGAGGCTTTCATGTCCCATTGGTAGGAGACCCAGAACGAGAGTCATGTATGGATGCACACATTAGAAACTTTGAAACACCCTTTGCTTCTACCAAATCCAGAGTCCAGTACACACTCTGCTCTGTACATCTGCTCTGTGGTGGCGCTGTTACATTGTGCACCAAATGGGACACTATGGGGAATCCAGCCTCTCAAAACTTAATTGGTTCTTAAATATGTTTCCCTTTTCATCCAAAACACTTTTCTTACTTAAGATGGACTCAGAGTCTCTTTAAATAATTTTTTTTTCATTGACGTGTTTCACTTGTGCAACAAACTATTCTACTTAGCTTAGCTTAACTTAGCTTAGCTTAGCTTTTCTCAGCTTAAATTTTCTCATGAGCTTAGCTTAGCTATGCTTTTCTTTTCTTAGCTTGGCTTACCTTTTTTTAGCTTACCTTATCTTAGCATGTCTTTTCTTGGTGGATCTTAAATTTTATTATGTTAGCTTAACTTAGCTTTTGTTACCTTATCTTATCTTTTCTTTTCATAGCTTAACTTTTCTTAGCACACCTTAGCTAGCCAGTGATTTATATGTAAATAATGTATCATTTTGAGTCTGTATGAAATAGAGAAACTTGTGTGCTGCTTATTTTTATTCTCACCCTGGGTCACACACTTAATTTAATAGGATTCATGATCTTGACCAGAGCAGGTAAACGTTTGAACACAAAACAGGCGAGGGAAGCTGGTTATGATGATCAGTCTGGCTAAAACCTCTCTGACCTCAGCAGGATCTTTGTTCTGGTAAAGCTGATGGAGGTTCTGTCTGTCGATCAGTCTGTCTGTCTCTTTCTGATTTACAGCAGAGGAACAACTCAATTAAAAAAAAAAAAACTGAATTTTGCTGTGTTGTCATTTCTTTCAAACTAAGCTTCCATTACTTCATGTTGACAAAAGCAGATTTAAATAAACATTGAAGATGATGTACTCTGATGTGCTCTTTGATTCTGATTCTTTGACTTTTTTTTATAAATATAGCATGGACTGCTGGCTTTCAAGTTCATCCTGACGTTCCTTATCCCAGATGTTCCCAAACACATCCAGATCAAACTGGCCCGGCTTGAGTTCGAGTCACTGGAGGCTCTGAAGAAGAAGGTAAATAGATTGATTTGGATTCTCTAGGACGTCTGGACTTTTCTTGGTTCTTAAATATGTTTCCCTTTTCATCTGAAACATTTTTCTTAGTTAAGCCCATGGACTTGGAGTCTCTTTAAAGAATGAATTTTCTTCATATCAGTGATTCTTCTTACTACTAGTCGCTTCATATGTTGGTCTGGTGGATCCAGATGATAACAAACCACGAATGGCTTTTTGCTGGTATCTGTGTAACTTAAATTATTTCCATTGTCTGTTTGGAAACTTTGGGCTTTTTCTTTAAAACTGTAAACATCTTTTAGGTTTGAAGTTGAAAGACGTGTTGACAGCTTTGAGCAGATCTTTGATGCTTCCAACATTTAAAGAAAACACAACTGAGTTCAGTGAAAGAGAAAAAAAATAGTAGGTGGAAGGACATGTCATCACACATGTGGTTTGATTGTCTGAGAGAAATGTTCCAAGCACAATATCCCAGTGCATTTTAAACCAACAACATTTTAAACGTAACATCATTGTCGGACGAAGACTGCATCATCTCAAGGATTAAGTATCCAAAACAGCCTCAGCACTCCTGTGCACCAAAACATGTTCAGACCAACATACACATAATGACACCAAAACAGAGAATGATAACTAAATCCTAGCTGCTTGGTGTAGTTTTTCTTATTAGCTTAGCTTAGCTACACTTATTTTTTTCTTAGCTTGGATTAACTTGTCATATATTCTTAGTTTTTAGTTTATCTTTTCTTAGCTTAGCTTAGCTTGACTGACTGTTGAGTCAGATGTAAATGGCTCAACAGTCATTTACATCTGATTGCCTCCACACACTATTTAGACAGTAAGTCCACACTTTAGACCAGCAATAAAGGTAACTTTAGAGAAAAGTGAAAAAAATCCTGGAAGTCAAACATGAAAAACCAACACTAAACAGAAGTGGTGACTTCAGGTTCCATTTTTCTAACATGTACAGTGAAGCTTGGACTCTGCTCCCCTGAGCAATTCACCTGAGGTCATCTTTTCAAAATAAGTCATATATTGGCACTATTAACACGTGTATTGTCAAGTGACAATGATTCAAACTTTAAACCAGATGATCTTTTTATCTCACGCTGTCTCAGAGAGTTAGCATTACCAAGATTATTCCAGTCCCCAGTGTGTGGTAAACCTGGCAGCCCACCAGGCTTTACTTGCCTTCCTACCCCCACCAGGTCAAGAAAAGCCTGGTGGGAGGGCTTTACTTAGCCTGTTTATTGTAAATACGTTTATTTAAATAAGTTGATTTACAGTAAACTTATTTATTGTAAACAAGTTTTTTTGAATGGCGTGCAAGGGGCCACGCACCAGTTGCTCTGTCTCCTCCCTGCTGGTTGATCTCCAGCACTGACACTGTGTCTGTTGCGGATCTTGCGCACCACTTCTTACTCTGACCGAACGATTTGAAAGGTGCCTTTGCAGAGCAGGTCCACCTGCACTGGCATTATAAACCCTGCAGGAGGAGAATTGCAGCACCAAGGTACAGATCAAGCCACGCCTCTTCATCCACTTTGATAACATAGAATACAGATTTCCTATGTTGTCCCACAACGTAGGAGACATTCCAGTGTGCTGCTACAGTGTGAATACCTGTTAGTCTGTGGCTCTGGAGCATGCAGGTGTGTGTTAAACACTAAACGACGAGGGAAAGACATCAGCAATGTCACATTCAGAGTAACACTGACAGCGTTTCTCCATCCCTCCTGTGACTTTGGGTTTAAGGCCCAACTTCTCATACCAGCTGCTGGTTTTTGGCTCATTGAGTCGTTCTCTGTTCTCTTGCTTCTCCAGAGGCAGATAAATGCAGGGTGAGTAGCTCCGGGTTGGTTTTCACTTTGATTGCCATCATTTCTCACCAATGATTCCCCCCCTCCTCCCCTCATAGCAATCACACGTTAATACTCTAAAATGTTGCACACTTTTCTACTATCTAAACCCCTGACTCAGTATGAAATCTAACCCGTAAAGCTCCACAGTATAATACTGCTGCAGCTGTAATGAACTTATTGATCTGTTTTCCAGCATGGACTGAAATCTAACACTAGAGCTTGTTGTGTTCTTAGGTTTGAAAATGTCTTTTTGTTTTGTTGATTCAGGGATTGGCTATCCAGGTCACATTTGAGAGAAGAAATGCAAACTGTCCTAGATCTAAGATTTAACATTTGAAATTAAATAAATACCACCATATATTAACAGCAGTGACCTGTAATAAGCCATAATGACTAAGAGTAAAGTTAGACTGATGAAGTCACGTTTACGTGTTCTAGAAGGTTAAATCACCAGTTGAAAATGTTTTTTTGTTTTACAACTTAGAACTTTATTGTTATTTTGACCTAATTTTGGGGCCAATCAGAACTTTTACAGAGTTAATTTGGGTAGTTTAAACTTCTAAATCTGAATGATTAAGAACCTGACGTCCTGACATAAAGTTAAGACTTCAATACTCTGTAAATAAATTTGCAGATTAATATTTTATCTGATTTTCCTTTGTGTGTTTAATGTTGGGCTAAAGCAAAAATCTTTCTTTTGCAGATGCAAGAACCTAACATGACACAGATGTTCCCAGAGGTTTGCTTTATATGAAAACAAATAATGTTTGGATCAAAAAAAATCATGGATGGCCACCATGGTCATCAGGGAAAATCTATATTTGCACTAAATCTGGCACTGCTAATCACAAATGATACATTTTGGTGTCAAATGATACATAATAATTGGACCCATAGAAATTATATTTGCCAATAATTGTTTGATTTTGAAGATGGCTACCATCTTTGTCATGGAAATTTTATTTTTACACTCAAATCTCTAATTAGATTGTTTGGTGTCAAATCACAGCCTTCATATTCTGAACCATAGAAATCATATTTTCTTGAACTTGTCTTCCTTTTTCTTTACATTTTTCAAAATGACCACCATGGCGCAAACCAGAATATATGTTTGCTCTAAAATTGGCTGTAGCTACTGCTAGCAGTGGGTACAGCTAACCAAAAAGTAAATAAATAAATAAACAAGAATCACTAAACATGTACAAAATTTAGCAGGAGCTAATACTAAACTTCGAAACACATAAAGAAATTAGCAAAAGCTAACACCAAACCGCTAAACGCATAAAAAATGAACCACTAAGACGACTGTTGCTCTGTTTATGTCACACATCTTCATCTCCTTCCAGCTGATGACAGATTTCAGACTTACTGACAGCAAAGTCCTCAGTTTGAGTTTTGGCTTCTGATTTTGCTACATGTTATTACTTTAAAGTTGTATGAGTTTGATGACATATTTGTCTAAAAAGCTCAAAAATGGTGGCCATTTTGAAATTGAAATAGCTAGTGAAAAACAAACAGGCTGATCATGCAAATTGTTGCATCCACATTTGAACATTTTTTTACAGTAATATTCAGCACCATTCAAATTAAGTTTCCCTCTGGGATCAATAAAGTATTTTTGAATTAGAATTTGAATATAGTGTGTCATCAGATTGTTGTCCCATATGCTGCGGCTCCCTTCGTTTCGTGTCTAATAATATCGCAATGAGATAATTGATGCTTATTGACTCTCAGTTCAGCCTCAGGCACAGAGAAGTTTTAAGTTTCGCAGAGTTCACATTCCCCCATGAGACACTCGATCAGGCCGATGAAAGGATTCCTTGGCTGCACATGTCCGGCTCCATACCGCCTCTCTGTGCAGCACCATGTGAGCGGATCAGTCAGCGCTGCCTCCAACCTGCTGTCACACCGGACGTACAGTAGCTGACCCATGTTCCTGCTGGACCCAAAGTTTTGTCCAGGTCTGCCTACTGACATTTTCAGGAGCAGAAGTGTCCAAACCCTCATGATGTCATTCAGTTCACACACACTGATTGGACTGTTGGTATTCAAGTCTACTTTCTCTTGTAGAAGGAAGTTTTTTTTTTTTTTTTTTTTTTTGTTTTTTTTTTCAAAAAACTGCTTCAGAAGGAATCCGAGTAATCTTTTTGAAGAGGTCAAGTCTAAACATCCAAACCCAGAGAAGAATTAATATATCTTTCTTTTTTTGTGCCACTCTAAAATGTGAGGTGCCACCGGACCATGCGTGGGTTCTCCTCACAAGCTCCAACTTCCTTACACTGTTAGAAATATAGTCACATTAAATTAATTTGTGTTTCTGCATCACTGTCTTCATGATGCATCTGTAATTTTGGATAATATAAATCTAGAAATGTCGGGCATGGTTTATTATGAAAACCCAACATGAGTGTAAAAAGTTACCTCCTGAGTAATTAGAGTCCAGCTTCCTTATGGTGAAATATGGTGGTGGCAGCATCATGCTGCCTGGATGCTTTTCTTCAGTAGGAGCAGGGAGGCTGCTCAGAGTTGATGGGAATTTGGATGAAGGTAAATCCAGAACAATCCTGGGGGAATCCTGCACTGAAAAAAAAGAGAATATGGATCCAGCTTTAAAACAAAAAGTGTTAATTCCAATTTGTCTTAAGTTGGAGCTGCATTGTGTTTTTTTCAGTGTTGGAGGCTGCAGAAGACCTGAGAACTTCCAGCCATGTGCAGTCCTGCACATGGATTGTTTATCACATTTCACCATTTGGAAATGTGTAAAACCGTCTCAGTCAAACACTGTGTATCGTATTGAATGAACGTGATCGTGTTTCCTTTTGTGTTTCAGAAAATGCTGGAAGGCACGGAGTTCAGGAAGAGCGTCCAGTGAGGAGAGGAGGACCTGCAGACTCTGACGACCCACACTCCCTTTTTGTTTGCTTTAAAAATCCCATCGTTGTTATTTTTTACAGTTTATTGTTTTTATGCATAGTGAAAATATGGTTTACTATTAGTGGAGCAGACATGTGTGAAAGGTTTATTATGGTGAACGGTCTGAGCACTGAAACGGGTTCTGGGTTTGGGGTGATGGACGACTAGAGACATGTTGGGATGAATGAGCTGCTGTTCAATTTTTCTGCAGCTATGATGCACTGTAAAACATATTTAGTTATTCCAAAGAGTGTTGATGAAAATAACTGCTTTGGTGTTCTCATGTTCAGCCACTGAAGTCACTTTGGGTTCAGTCAGTATTTTGGTTCAGAACAGCACAAACTAGCATGTTCTAATTATAAATGTGTTAAAGGCTGCAAGGTGTGTGGTCACCTGATTGGCTGACAACACAATGCCCTAATGTACGAAAGCAAAGAAAGGCCAAAAAGATGCAACCACTGAAAGCAACATCAGAATTTATTTTAAAATCTGAACCAGATCCAGCTGGGATTGGATTTATCCAGACAGATACTTCGGCTTTTCATTGCTCTCGTAAAGACGATCACAGCGGAATGCCATATAATCACAGCATGTGTTAAATCATGAATTCTTCACATCCAGGGTAGGGACACATACACACTGGCGTGTGAGGGCCATTGTAGAGGGCCGACTAAAACAGTTTGAGAATAATCTCAGGAATTTTCTAGATAAAACATAGAAATTTCTGAGTTCCAAAATTTGAACTTTTGGGAGAAAAAAAGTTCAGAAATTTTAAGATTAATCTCAGAAATTTTCTAGAAATAACATGGAGATTTCTAAGTTTGAAAAGTCTACAATTTGCTACAAAAAGTCTCTGAATTTTTAAATTAATCTTAATTCAAAAGTTGAAAATGGTAAACATTTGAAACTGAACATTTCTAAGTTCTCAGAAAAAAAAGTTGTAGCAACTTTTTGACTTTCAAACTACTTAAAATTTCTAGAGAAACCAACAAAATTTCTGAGTTTTTTAGTTGAAATTTACTCCTTTATTTTTTTTTTACTACAGTGGCCCTGATACGCCATCATACACAGAAGATGAAGTGCACTTCTGTAACCTCCTGGTGCCTTAGTTTCCTGCTGTTTATTCTATAAAATGTACCAAACAGGTTGCAGCAGGTTGCTTTGGATCAGCCTTGGCTTCAATAAACTAACAAACCTGGAACTTAAACATGAGTCCAGTTTTTTCTTCTCCTCCAACAGAAGAGATTTTCCAAACTCTCCTTCTATTTGATTTCATCTTCAGAGACATGAGCTGTCGGAAACAGAGTGTGTGTCCAGTGGGCGTGATGTGTTGAAGGAAACCGGACCTTTTGTCTTCCTCAGAGTGTGTGTGAGGAGCACACGGCGTGCCAGCTGCTCTGGAAGCTTCTGGGTCATTTGAGCTGAGAGAGAGTGCCCCTCCTCAGCGCCAAGCACCTGAAAGCTTTTCAACACCTTTTGCTGCTCTGAGTATCATTCAGAGACCCTCACAACTCCCATCTGAATCACGTGAAGACAGACCGATAAAGTCCACTCAGTGTTGGAGCTGAATGGACGGAGAGGTAGGAGGTCCATGAAGCAGGACAGACGGAAACAATCTAGAACTATGAGAATGAGAAATGATGTCAGTCCTGTTGGGATTTAAGACGGATTTTCACATCCCAACCTGATCTCTGGAGCAGATCCAGGGGAAACCCAGGCTGGAGGGTCGCTTGACCTTTTAGGAGGCAGAGCTGGATTCCTCTGGCCGGGTTGGTCCTGCTCACACTTCTCTGTCTTCTCCTATTCATATTCAGCAGCTCTCCTACCTGTGGCAACACTGGCAGGCCTTGAAGGTTAGATTGAGATTCACAGAAACATACAGAGGAGCAAAGGAATCCTGTTGTTCCACTTCAAGTCCTTTAAAATGGACTGAAGTAAAGAAGAAATCCCAAATTTACATGAGGCTGAACTGAAACCTCCAGCTCCAAACGCACCAGATCTCTTCATGGAGAAAAGCTTGATGCTCTGATGGGAAGAAGACTGAGCTGTCTGAATGATGGAAGGAGTCAGGGTGAGGCTTTCAGACCAAACAACTCTGGACCAAAACCTGCAAGTTAGATAAAATTGCAGAAAATGGACTGAATATGACTTTGGATGGGATGAATCAGTCTTAAAGGGGTAGAGGACCCGGACCCAAGCTCAGAGGGTAAGAAGGGAATTTATATATATATATATAGATAGATAGATAGATAGATAGATAGATAGATGGAGAGAGAGAGAGACTTTTATATTTTTACCAGTGTTGCTCTGAGAAGTATCTCTTATGAACTCAGCATATATGTCGTTCCACCAGGTGGTTGCTAATTGCTGCTGACTAGTCTGAAGGAGCTGACTGAAAGTGTTAGAGGAGGGCTGCTCTGTGAGATGGAAGCTGCAGCTCTGAGGAGGAGCTGTGCCTCGAAGGCGGAGCTAGGGCCACCCAGGCATTTTGCACAGCTGAATGGTTGCCATGGAGATTAAAGGAATTCTCAAACATGCATTAAAGAATCAAGGCAGGACTCCAGATATTTTTGGTGAAGCAATAACATTACACCATAAGCCTCAAAGATGTTGATTTTACAGAATATTGGCCCTTTAACAATACGGTGAGCTTGATATCATGATAATGGTCTGATGTACATGTGTTCAAATCTGAAAATAAATAAAACAACAAAAAAAACTCACATGTAAGAGACAAAATTCAACTTTTATTTTTTGGGATATTACCAGAGCTATATGTATTGTCTGACAACAGGTATCAACTCCAGAATATTACAGTGATGTTTTTTTTTTTTTCTTCCTGTTTGTTGCCTTTTGGTCCAGTAGGATTTCTGTGGCTGATTCTGCTCCAACACTGAGACACATGCACATCATTCACCTGAAAACAGCTGAGTAAAGACAACAGTCAGACAGCTGACGGTATGAAGAGAACTGTCATTTTGCCCACGCAACTATCACATCCATACAGGATTACTACGGTCATTATAAGGCTAGTTTTACTGTACAACTATGCACCAAAATGTTCTAGGTAAAGAGAGCACCATATTTACAACTCTATGTACATTTGGTTCTTCAGAAAATCTTTGACGAAACTAAAAGTTGACGGCGGCAGCTGAGAAGCTGCGTAGGTTTGGAATTGACAGAAAAAGTGAAGCTAATGAAACGTCTCTGTACAGATAGCTGCAACACATGCTATAGCTTATTGCCAATGCCCTAAAACATGGCCGCTCTTCCACTTCCTGCCGACTCTCACATGGCCGATTTATTTTTTTAAACACACCAGCAAGAAACACAAACAATAATTAAACAGCAGACATTTCATAAAATGTACATGTTTAAAAAATACATTTTTCATCTTCATAACGCTATGTACACAACACATGACTCAGCAGCCGCATGAACAGTGAGCTTTGGGAGACGTTCAGGTGTGAGGAGGAGAGAACCAAAATCTATCAGCTTATTTTTCCATAGTTGGTCAGCAAGTGACTTTTTAATGCAACATCATGCAAGAATTTATACAAAACGCCGCACTTCTCTTCAAATGAAATGTTTCTGTTAGAAGGTGCTGCTTTGTAAGTCAGAAATCTTTATCCAGTCAATGTATTCATGAAGGTACAGAAGGAGGTTAGAGCCACTGAAAATAAGAAATCGTTCTTGAATTTTGACTTTTTTACAAAAAAGTCAGAATTCTGACTTTAATTTTAATCTCTTAAAGTCAGAATAATGACAAAAAAATATCTAAATTCTGACTTAAAATTTCAGGATTTTGACTTTTTTCTTAAAATTCTGTATAAAGGTCAGAAATCCAAGAAAAAGTCAAAATCCCAAGAAGAAAGTTGGAGGTGACACTTTTTTTTGATGGGGTGTGCATAAGACTGACATGACACTGTCATAAACATGACTTAACACCTTTAATGAACATGAATGAGTCTTCATGAATGTTTAAGGCTGTTGTCATGAAGTGTCATTTGGTAAATAATGACACTTTTAATACAGAATTGTATTAAAAGTCCATTAAAATGGTCAACTTTACATTCTATCATTGTTTATCAAATGACACTTCATGACAACAGTCGTAAACATTCATGAAGACTCCTTCGTCTTCATAACAGGTAATAAGTCATGTTTCAAATCATCCTGCAGCTGTATAATAATCCCACCATGCAAAATGACCAGTTCTAATTCTTAGCAACTGATATGATCATCATTAATGTTCATAATGTGTAGATTCTGATCGGAACTTTAAAGCTGCAGAGGAAAGTCTGACAGGAAGAGGAGCTGCAGATTGTCTGAGTGCAACAGGAGGAAAAGCAGAGCTGATGAGTGAAGGAGTGAACACAAACATCAGGAGGAGATTCTGTAAAAATGATTGTTTTGATGGAAGGAATCCACGTTAGCAAAAATATGAATAAGTTGCTGTCCTAACACCTGGCAGCCCAGCCAGCCTTGGACTTCCCTCCTCCTGATGATGGAACATGGTGACCTTTGAACTTTACACTGTTTGCTCATTATTAAAGGCCAAAAGGGCGTGTTTATGTCATTTATGGCTTTACATCCGGGCAGGCCTTTCCACCAGAACCAGGTCCAGTGTTAAACCAGTTCCTCCAGTTCTCACCCAGCAAACAGCAGACTGGTGGGTCACTGGTTCCGTTTCACCATCGACTCTTAACTGGGTCAGGATTTAGAACAGCTTTGTGGAAATGGGATCAAAAGTGGCCAGAACCAGATTCTGACACTTCCTGTAATTCTTCCTCATTAGAGGTAAAAACAGTAAAATCAGAAGAAGGTTTATAGTGACACAGAGGACACTTTGGTGCTGCTATGGTTAATGTCTGTTTTCCTGGTTAAGCTGGAACCTGTAAGTGGGACCTAAGCTGACCTCTGACCTCATCATGACTCTGAACCATGAACCTTGTTCTGGTGCTGTGGTTCCTCCACAGCTGAAACTCCCAGAGCAGTAGAGCCCAACAACACCAGATGAATGTTAGACAGGCTGACAGAGCAGGAAGAATCGACTGGAAACTCAAACCAGTCCCAGAACTCTGAACCCGAATCTGAATGAAGCTCTGCTTACCATCACATCCTGAAACATTCCACGTTACAGTTCAGATTTGACCCAGGCCTGGAAAACTGACAACCAAAAAAGCAGCAGAGATCTTCCATCGACAGACATCATTTCACCTAAATTCCGCTCTGAACTGTTTTAAGCTCATATAAAAAGCGATGTATAGTGGTTTCACTTCTTTATCAAACTGGACTCAATTCTGACATTCAGCTGAAGAACAATAAAGTGCAGTTGGTTAAAAAAAACAAAAAAACAAGTGAAAATGGTACAAGCAAGTGGCTAAAAACAGGCGTTTAAAACAGAGGAGCTGGGTGGA
This sequence comes from Poecilia latipinna, assembly GCF_001443285.1. Classification (NCBI taxonomy): domain Eukaryota; kingdom Metazoa; phylum Chordata; class Actinopteri; order Cyprinodontiformes; family Poeciliidae; genus Poecilia; species Poecilia latipinna. The sequence goes on from NW_015113197.1 coordinate 322,134, forward strand.
GCGGGTGAGGGGGCGGGGCCTCAGATGACCTGGCAGCAGCTGGCTGGAGCTGAGGTACACAGCAGAGCGTCTCTGGAGCCGCGCTGGATGTTAACAGAGATGCTCTTCTCACACAGAGGTAGTTGCAGCACGCCATTTTTCAGGCCGTGCAGGTTGCTGTGAGCGTCCCTGCTGCCGGGCGGCGCCCCCTTCTGGCGGAGGTGCAGCACGGCGTGGGAACGGGGCAGGCCGGCGGTGGGGAGGCCGATGGAGTCCAGGCTGTCAGTGGAGCTGATGCAGATCCTCCACGTTGGTTTCTCCTTGACGCCCCAGGGGTCCAGGATGACCTTGGCCCCGCCCCCTGCTCGGCCCCCCCGCCCGCTGCGCTGCTGCAGCTGCAGCTGCGAACTGAGGCAGAGGCTCATCAGCTTCAGACTCTCCACCAGCTCGGCGCCACGGCTCGCCGTGCGGGAGGGCCGGCTCGCCGTGCTGAGGGCCGGCTTGGTGGAGCTGCTGCAGCAGCTGGAGGGTCGATCCTGTCCCTGGTGGCCCCCTCCGGCACCCCCACCACCCCCTCCACCACTGCCACCTTCCCTCTCCCCGTTACCAGGGGGGCTGCCTCTGTCTGGGCCAGAGGAGCCGCCACCATCCGAGGGGGGCTTCCCCTGGCCGGAACTGCTGCCCCCCCCAGTACCACCTTCGCTGCCGGGGGGCCCCTCGCTGCTGTCCCTCCGGTTCCAGCTGTAGGTGAAACCAGAGTCCTTGTCCAGGCGCCTCCTGTGGCTCTCTGAGTCGTCGTCGCTGGTCTCCGAGCTGGAACAGGACGACCCTCGACCCTGGCTCTTGCGTCTGTGGTAGCGTTTCTGCGTGGGGCCGGGGGACGCGGCCGAGGCAGCCCCGGAGCCCACACCCCCAGCCCCGCCGGCGATGTTCATCTTGAGCCGGCTGAGTTTGGGTGGCAGACCCTCATCCATCTCAAAGTCGTCGTCCGATTCGCCCTCCTCCTCAAAGATCTGGTTGAGCACCGGGGCGCTCTTCCTGGAGGTGAGGCGGTTGGTGATGGAGGGAGGTTTCCGCCGCAGGATCACCTGGGTCGGAAGGGGCGACGGGTCCTGTTCTTCCTCCTCCTCTTCATCTTCCTCCACCCTAACAGCCACGCAGTAAGGACAGGGCCAAATTAGCAGAGGATCAAAGAGAAACAAATACACCAGATCACTGGATCTGCTGAGTTCAGATCCGAGAGGAGGTTGAGGTAAACTCTGACCTGAACAGACAGATCCTCTGCTTGGCTGCTGATGTGGAGGGACCTGCAGCTCTGAAGGTCCCAGCAGCAGCAGGGCCAGAAGCTGCTGCTGCACAGGCTCCCTGAAGCAAACACAACACAGGACAAGTGTTACAGAGATACACACACGCACGCACGCACGCACCTATTTATAAGGGCAGAGAAAATCAAGTGGCAAGTCAGCGACAAGAGCAGCCTGAACCTGCTTAGCCAATCAGGTCATCTGGATGATAAAGACCCTCTGAGTTATTTCAACCATATTTAACAGGTTTCTGGGATTTTATTTTTTCATCTCCGGGATATTATTAAATGGGCAGTGCTATGTATTTTCCAGACACATAATGCCATTTTATAGCACAATCAAGTAACTATGCTACCTTCAATTGTTAGAAAAATGTTTTATATGCAAAATATGTCAATTTTTTTTTACTTTCTAATTAACATAATGAAATTGGGCTTCTTTGTCTTTAAAAACTCCTGCTCTTTCTGAAACTCCACCTTGAGGAAGTCATCATGGTTCCTCTATTAACCCTTTAACAATGTTTTTATCAGCGTTGAGCTAAGAAGTAACTCTTGTAATGAGCTCAGCAGATGAGCCGTTCCACCAGGTGTTTGCTAATTACTGCTGGTTAGTCTGAAGGAGCTGAGTTTGGAATTTTTGGGGGAGGGCTACTCTGAGGCAGAAGCTTGGAAACTGAAGCTGTGAGGAGGAGCATTGTCCTTGAAGGCGGGGCTAGGTCCACCCAGGTGTTTTGCACAGCCTAATGGTTTCTATGAGAGATTAAAGGATTTCTCAAACACGCATGAAAAAAATCAAAGCAACACTTCATATATGTTTTTGATGAGTAAATAACATAACATGATGTGAAGCTCAAAGTCAATCTTAAATATTACTGCCCCTTTAAAATTAGAAACATCTTGTCAAAAAACCAGTCTACAAAATGAACTCAAAGACAAAGCACTCTAGATCAGAGCTTCTGTGTCTATCGGTCTTCAGTAATCTAGAGATACTTCCTGGTCTTACTGGAATCAACTACACATGTCCATTCATTAGGAGGCAGCATCATCAGGGAACATCCTGCAGTGCCATCAATACTACAGCTGATGGCTTTGTTACGGCTGCACGCTTTTGAAGCTGAAGGACAGGTCTGGTCTAGTCAAAGTACAACCCTTCAATCACTTCTGCACATGCGAGATGAAACATGATGGAAACCTGAGCTGAGTCGGTGACCGTGGCCTCCTCCCGCCGGCCCAGGTCCATCATGCCTTTGGAACGGTGTCCGTTCAGCAGGTTCTCTGCACTCCGGGCCGGGGACTGGGGGCCCCCGGCGTGCGAGATGGACGAGGAAGCCAGAGAGTCTTCTATGTCCTGATGCATGTCCATTCTGGTGGGCCAGGACTGCCTGCACACACACATCACACACACATGGTCTGGGTCAAACAAGAGAACACCTTGTCACATTACATTTGAGTAGAGCGACAAACTACTGTCACACCTGGTACAAGAGCTGGTAGCAGCTGCAGAACTGCTCTGATTAAATAAACCACAAATCAACACCAGAGGAGGAAGTGATCCAAACTTAGTGGTGAATCAGATTCCTTAAACCAACCACTAGATCTCTGCATGTGTTTGTGATTTCAGCTCAGTGTCAGTTCCTCAAAGTCCACATTTCTCCTCTTGTTCTGATGTAAATAAAGTTAACTAATGTTCTAGGATGTTGTGCTGATTCAAAAGAGACGTTGGTTGCCCTAGGGAATGGAGAAATGCAGCTCTAACCCTGCACACTGCTGGTCATCTGGCTGAAATGAGGCTGTTTCTCCATCCTTTAAAAAAAAGAGGAAAATGTAGCAGTTAGGGAGGAACAAACAGCTGCTCCCTGGACGCCAACGCTCCCGTTACTGCTGTAGGAAGACATGATGGTGGAGGAAAACAACTCTGGCATTGTTTTACTACACAAGTTGATGAACAGATAAGCCAAACTACCATTGATTTGTGCAAACTTGTCAAAAAATAAAAGATAATTCTGTGCAGTCACTGAACTCAGCATGCTGGCTGCATGAAGCTGAATATTAGACGAATGGTTGACCTGCTTTCATGTATTGATTCAACCAAAAATTATCAAATCACTTTGGAGCACAGTGACATTTTATTCCAACATGGTCCTTGAATCATTTCACTGATTGGCTGAAATCCCAAGAGCAGAGGTTAGGAGGACAGTGGGTACTAGCTTCGGCGGTACTGCTAAAATGGTTTCTACTCCATTCATGCATATTCAGGTATATGTGATGAGGAAACTATCAAAACATATCAAGCATTTTTAGAGGAGATCTCACAGTTGAGCTATTAAATGGTAGGTCCTAAATGCCTCGTTCACATGGCAAGATTTTTACGCCAATTTTTCATTCCGACAATTTTGAGGACAACTCAAACGTCAGGATGGCTTTTAAGATAAATTTAGGAGATGTGTGGTGGTCCTGGTCTGCTGAGAAGGATGCCAGGACCGTTCCGGTCTAAAGCTGTTGATACTGAACATGATGGATTGTCTTGGCCTGATATGGCAGCGTGTGTGGTGTTCCCTGATGACAAACAAGGATGCAGCCTGTTGACTGTGACATGTAGCCAATCAGAAATCGAGTTGATGGAAACACGGAGTGAATTTTAAATAAAGAAGACAAAACAATGGCCATGGTGCACCAGAACGTTCAAGCTGATGTCATTGCATCGTTTTGCCTCTGTTAGACATAATCCAAACATTATCATCGTTGTTTCTTCCCAGTCGCCCATGTTTGATTAACCTGAACTCCCGTTTGGTCTTGAGACGTTTTGCGAGGTTTCCCATCTGACATCTGAATGTTGGTGACTAAAATAAGAGTGTGTGTGTGTGCGTGTGTGTCTGTGGTTTGTTGCTCCTGCTGTGTTGCACGACACCCACTATATGATGAAACTTGTTATACCTACAATTTTGTTATACAATATTGTGTGTTTTCTCTCAGTTTTTAAAAATCGACAGAATACAAAAATCCTGTAGAGACTGAGTGAACCCTACAAACACTGAACCACTGTATTAAATTATTTCATTCTTGTTATTATTGCTCTTGCTTCAAATAAAAAGAAAATCATGTTTTCAGTTAGTTTTGAATATTTTACTTTGATAGAACCTTCATCTGTCTCACTGTGTAAATATGAGATATTTTAACTTGTGACATTAAAGCTGAGTTTCCTGTATGAGAATAAAACACTCCCACTTTGGATACAAGAAGCACAACACACACCTCCAGATGTCAGTGTGGTGTTTGGCTAGATTACTGTTGCTATGTACACAGCACTGGAAAATTTGCTGACACACACCTTCTCCCTGGTGTCTTAAAGCAGGTATGGCGTTAATGAGAACCTGGACATCCAGGTCACCATGGCAACAAACAGCTGCTTCAAACTGATTCGTCCAGTTATGTTGAGCAAAATATGTCTCAATGTGTGATCCTGCTAAGTCTCAGAGCAACAATGCTGGCAAGGAAGCATGGAGCAAATAGCTGAGGGATGAACCAAACAAGGACTCATCATCTTAGTTTATAGCAGCGTGAGTAATGGTCGAGGTCCAAGCTACCGCTAACACTGCTGGGAAGGAATGTGAGAATTAACAGACATTAGAAGTAATGATGGGAAATGATGATGAGACACAGATTGCTCTATGGCTCAGAGGATTTCTTTCCTCCAGTTCTCTGATCCAAGCAGGTGGAAGCTTGCTGTGACCACGCCAGGGCAGTTCCACACTTCACACAGCAGCTGCGTTTCCACTGACCATATAATTATGTAATATGACATTTCGAAAAGGAATTTGCTTAATGGAAGCACACCAATTTTGAAAAAAAAAAAAAAAAAAAAAAACAACAACTTGTTTTTCAATAAAAAGGTCTATTTTTTTGGTCGTATCAAAATTGGTTTATTTTGCAGAACTGCAATGGAAACACTAGTTTCTGCATCACACGAGTCACATGACCAACAACGGGATCTTGTCACTGGCTATAGCAAGTAGGTGAAAGATGTTTGTTAATGACGTATCACGTGGACAAGCTTCTTCACGTGTGGTTTTCATTGTGTTTCTTATTTAATAGAAACACAGCAATTGTTCTTTCATGTTCTTTCTACATTAGCGGAATATTGACAAAGTTTTGCCCACATCTGTAATGGAAATGCACTGAGTGACTCAGATCTTTACTTCGACAGTGACAGTGATGTTTAGCTACCACAGGTTCCTGACGTCTCCCTCGGCAGCGGGGGAAGCTGTTACCTGAAGTGTGCCTTGATGTTACTGGGGCTGGAGGAGCGGGTCTGGACCTCCTTCTCCTGCTTCTCCCTCAGGATCCGCTCTGCTAACAGGTAGTACGTTGCTGTGATGTGGTTGTATTTGTTGGTCTCCAGGGCTCTGAAACAGAACACACATGATGAGGAGAGGAGACAGAGGGCCCAGCAGGCACACTGTGGACCGATTCAAGATATCATCACTGTCCTTAAATAAAGACTGGTCACTTTTAGACAGTGATTTTTTTTTTTTTTTTTTTTGCCTAAATCATATTTTAACAATAAAAAGGGATGAACATTTTGTTTAGATAAAATCACTTTTGCCAAACAATGACTTTAGCCATTATTTTAGGAAAGTGACAGTATGTGAAACTGATGTTAGCAAAGCCAGCTAGCAATGTGCCTCTGTAAAACAAAATTCTTCACCTGGTCCTTACACAAAGAGATTTAGTCAATATTAGCTACACATGCTAAGCTAGTTACATACTGTGTGTTTTTGGACATAAGTTTCTGTTTATTGCTAGCTGTTTGCCACCTAGCTTGGTGTATTTGTGTGGGGAGCTCGTCTTGGTCTCAGTCACAATACACTGTAGTGTTGGTCTTGACTTACAAGGCTACTGTGGATTTTACGTAAAACAGAGCAACACAAAGCAGTGCAAAACTATGAAGTGGAAGGAAAATCATTCATGGTTTTAAAGAGCTTCTAAAAAGAAAAAAATCTGACAAGGAAAAACTGGGAACTTTGGTTTGCCAGCAGCCTCTAACAGGTTTTCTCTCACCATACAAACAAGTGACTTCCTATAATCATGTTACAACCGTGGATTCTACCCAACAGCACACTCTGCAGCATGTTTTTATGACAGTTGTATAAAGAGCAACAAATAACAGAGCATTTTAGTTTAGAGGGGAATGAAACATACTCCACTATAGCCTCCCGGTCAGCGATGTCTCCCAGCACCATGCGCTGGATGATGCTGTTGTGCTCCTCCTCTGACAGGTTCTTGTGGGAGACCAGAGGAGTGCTGTACTTGGTGGCCGGCGAGGGGTCCACCCCCTGCAGCCAGGTGTGGCTCTCAATCTCCTCCAGTGAGGCTCGGCGCTTGGGGTCCCTCTGCAGCATGCGGTCTATCAGACTGGGATGAGATGGAGAACCAGTTGAGAAGAGAAGGACAAGATACACTAAAGGTCAGAAGAGGAAGTAATGTCGTCTGACTGCTCATGTAGTCTCCAGGTCTTATTGATCTACGAACACTTTATGTGAAAAAGGTTTAATTCATCATAATTTATCAATTCTTGTGTTTTGGCTTCTTTTAGAGGTGCTTTCATTGGAGGAAATAATTTCCCTTTGCTGCTAAATCTGAGTTTAGACCTGACATTCAGTACCAGTGACACATTTAGAAGTTTTTATTGGAGAAATGTTTATCTTTAGAATGTCTGAGGTTTTTCTCAGCATGTGAACTCAAACACTGTCTCACTCAAACAAACACATCCTCTAATAATTAAGCTTGATCTGAGCCACAGGTCCACTGGTGTGAGCCATGCATGGAAGATCTGAGCATACAGTGTGTTGTGTTCACTGACAGTGGGAGATGTAGGCTTTGATGGAGCTGAGAATGTTTTTACATTTCTTCTAAATAGTCTTTTTCAGCAGAGCATGCTATTTTTTTCACAATATTTTTATTTAGCAAAACATAAATTTACAATTTTATAAAACATTTTTTGGCACCTATTGACTCTTAATGTCCATAGTGTGTGTTGGTGCAAGATAGTGCATCAAGAAATACAATACAATGCACTTACTGTCAGCTGTTTCGTTGGTTTTTTTGTAACAAAGGGAAAATACAATATTCAATTAAAAGTAAAACTGAAAACAAATCCAACCCCCTTCACATCTCAGCTCACCAACGTCAACACAAAAAAAAAATCTCATCACATATTTACATAAAAACAAAAGAGGACAGGAACAGGCACATTCAGTGGAGCAAAACCTAAGTTTGAAAAATAAGAAATAAAACATTGCAATTTCCTGTAAAACATTTTTGTACATCCTTGTAAAATGCATTTAATTTTCTCGAGCTTTAAAAACGTCTTGTCTTTAGCCCACAGAGATACTCAGGGAGATTTATCAGATTTCCAGGTAATAATAAAGAACATCTATAAAAATATAAAAGTAATGAGGAGGAGTCAAAGATAAAAATATAGCAATAAGTGGACAAGGCTGCAGATTCACTTTGATAACAGAAGAAATAATTAAAGACTGGACCAAAGGTCAGAGCATGCCATTGTTAATTTACAGTATTATTTACTGTACACCTATGTACACTGTACACATTATTTATTTATTTTACCCCTTATGTTCAGTCTGAACAGGATAATGCCGAGGATCCAGATGTCTGAGGCAGAGAGGCAACACAGAGGGACTGCCTGAATTTTTATTTCTACTTAAACTTTTACTTTAGTTTGAAAAGCAATTCTTAAACCTGTCGCAATAAGTGATTAATCAATTAATTGCATGGTAAATTAAAATGAGCTTGATCATTTCCATTCTTCTGATATATATATATTTCTTGAAGGGTGGTTTTGTTTAGAGTCTTAATTCATTTTATTTAAGGTTTCAAGGTTCTTTTTGTGTTTGCAGAGATGCGCTGTGCAGCGGGTCTCGCTCATCATGCAGGGCCGGTTCAATGTTGAATAAGGCCCTGAGTAGAATTTGACTTAGGGGCCCCTCTTGCTGCTAAGACCATCAGCACTACCAACAAGGTTTCAACATGGATTTAGTGAAACCTGGAGAGGGGGCCTAGTTTCATTGACTGAGCAGTCAAATGTAATTGTAGTTTACTAAGATCCAAAACAATCTAAATATGAAGATTGATCTTTGAACTTTTACAAAGTAAACTTGCCAGCTCCTTAAAATCTTAAATTGAAATTATAAACAATTTATAATCTCTTAATTTATCTATCCTGTAACCATTAAATCAAATTCAACAGCATCAGTATTCTTTTAGTTTGTTTATGCTTTGGGCCGGTTCTAAATGTGATCAGTATTACATTGAGTTTAAATTCACTGACTTAATTTGGATTTAACAGAAGTGCAAATAATTGATATTTATTTTAATTGTATTTATTTTATTTGTTGTTTTTAATATTCTGTAGTTGTGGGTTTAAGTACTGTCAGCAATGTTTTCCTGTAACATAATTACCCAGTAATATTTACGTTTCCTGTCAAATTACCATCCTTTAATACAAAAGCCCGGTGAACCGCCACGGTGCCCGACCACCAGGGTCAGCAAGTTTTCTGGGGAAAACCCTGCTTGTCTGAGTAAAAAGTGCTAAATAGAAGAAGTTTGATTAAATGTCATTTTTCAGAGGTACATTCGGCAAAGGGTGGAGAAAAAAACTCCACCTTAATAAATAATACATAAGTAAATAAATGAAGAATGAAGTGGAGAGGACGGCGGATCCATACTTACTCTCTGCAGGCACTGGAGACGTGGGCCGGTACAGTGTATTTACAGTCCATGATCATGGTGAGAGTCTCGCTGTCGTTTGCTTCCTGGAAAGGCGGCTGGCCGCAAACCAACATGAACAGGATCACGCCAAGGCTCCAGATGTCTGAGGCAGGGAGACACACAGAGGGACTGCCTGAATCTCCCATCACTCTAACAAAGACAGACCACTGACAGCAAACGCCTCACTGCCACAGCTAATACATAAACCACCGCAGCCAACAGCCCAAACAAACAGGAAACTCCATCTGCTAACAACAATAACGAAGCATCAAGAAATGATTCAGCTTAGCAGAGGCAGGATTAGCTTTTCAACACGTTCTCCAGTTGACAACCACAAACTTCAGTGGAGTTTAAACTTCAAAGGGATTTAATGGGATGGAGCAATACTGTAAGTCTAGCAGAAATCAACGTGAGTTTTTCACATGTTGATGTTAGAAGGATTTTTTTAGCTGCAGATGCATCATTGGCAACAAATGATCAAGAGTTCACTAAAGAAATGCTGTTATTGCATTTTAGTCAATAAAAAGTTTATTTTCTTATTTTGAAAAGGCATTGAACTATTTGTTTTTTTTTTCATCTTTTAATTCACTTTCAATATTGTATAAATAAGCTCAAGTGGTTAAGAGAAAAATCTACAGCTTGAGCCAAATTTTTTATCCGATTAATTGATTAATCATCCGAATAACCGACTACTAAACTACTTCTAGAATGCAGCTTTAATTTATTTACATCATAGATCTGAACACAAAGCCGCACCACAATGTCAAAATGTTCCATTACTTTTCCACTGTAATGTCAGGGTTTGTTGCTTGCTTGATTTTTTAATTTCCTTCATATCATGAAAAACTATTTGCATGGCCCTGTTGCTAAAAATCTGCTATAAAAATAAAACTGCCTTGCTTAATAAACTAGTGACATAGACATGTTATTAGAAAAAAATATATATATTAATTTGTAAAGGTGATAGCAGTCAAAACAACCTAACTTTATTATGACAAGGTCGACACACATCATTTCTGTATTTTGGTAGTTTGTGTCCTCCACAGTAGAGCACAGTGAGTTTACAGAAAATAAATAGTATCATTATTCACATTATCTTTCTAGGACCAAACTCCTCTTGGTGTGTTCCTTCACACAACAGCATGAGAACTGCTTACAAAACCTGGTGCAGCACAGAAACGCAACGTTTAATGTTTGTTTTCACAGCTGGGGGTTGAGTGATGTTTTTATGACATAAGCCATTAAACTGCTGAAATGTGCGAAGCAAATAAACTTGAACTGGTAACCAAAACAACTCCAAAGTTCGCCAAAGGATGGCGAATCAGACTTGTTAACATCTAAAGCATGTTTAGCAGCATGGTGTGCTGCTAAACATGTCATGATGTTTCACAAACTTTCGGCTTCTACAAGATATTCACATGAACTGTGGGTGCACCAATTTATTGGCGCCGATTTCCTTAATTTTGGGAGAGATGCGACCGGCTGAGACTTACATGTGAAGCAGATCTTATCCTGCAATCTTATCTACATCAGCAAAGGTCTAAAAATCAACCACTGTCCTCTTCTGCTCTGCTTTTAGAGAGGTTTGACTGTTAGCCCAGTCCACGTTTGCAGTTAACAACAGTCACCCCACTGTTACCAACTCAGTGACTTTCTTGCTATATTTAACATTTCAGAGAAAAAAATTGGCATTGGCCAAATTCAGAATGAGCAGGTCAAACCAGAAAACTGCAATCAGTGAACCTCCTCTGACAGGAGGGAGATCTTTGTGCAACTGCTGCACATCTGCTTCTACGCACATTCATCCTAACCACATCCGTTGAGCTCAGGCATGGGCTCGTGTGGTTACTACAGCCTGGGTCGGCATGTTCTATCTGCAGACTGCAGCCTGGAGCCTGATCCAGATCAAGATCTGAGGCCTACAGCTCCTGTTGCTAACTGAACAACTAGTGCTGCAGGGACACAATTCTAGTTTTTAGTGCACAACAGAGTGATCATGTGCTGGCCTCTCACAGACTCTACTATGGAAAACAGTCACCGTGGCCTATGATGCTCTGGTTAACATCATGTTCTGCTTTTCATCCAGGAAAATTTAAAGAAAACCATTCCACCTTCAGAACAAATCCTCTTTATATTTATTTCAATGTCACTGTTTGTTGAATATGTTTTTCTTTGGATGTGAACTCGTCAGTCAGCTCTAGGTTTCTCTAATTATTATTGCCATAAACTCTTTCTGACTTTGGATCTGGCCTTAAAGGGCCAGTATTATTTATTTTATTTTATTGCACAATCAAGTAACTATGTTACCTTCAGTTGTTATAAAATGCTGTATATATCAAATATGAGTTTAAAAATTTCATTATGACATTTAAAACCTTAATTGGGTCTCTGTCTCTTTAAGTACTCTAGCTCTTTCTGAAACTCCGCCTTCAGGAAGTCATCACAACAAACCACCTTTAAGTTTTTACTACCATTGCACTGATAAGTTTGCTAATTGCTCCTGGTGACATTTAGCCAATCAGAAAGCGAGTTGAGGGAAATTCTAAATAAAGACAACAAAACAACGACCATACCACACCTTAAGGTCTAGTGGACATCAGAAATGTCTATTGTTTTTTTCTCTGTTATACATACTCCACATATTATCACCATAGTTTCTTCTCAGTCGGCTATGTTTGTTCACTGAACTCACGTTTGGTCTTGAGACGTTTTGCGAGATTTCCCATCTGACTCACTAAATATAATGTGTGAGGTTTGTGGTTCAACACCACACTGTACGACCAAACCTTTTTTTTTTTTTAATCATCACATGCATACGTGTGTGTGAACCAGATGTTTATATACTTGTGCGGACCTATTTCTGTCTACATCATGAGGCAGTGGAGACCACTGCTTCTTGTGGGCACAAATCCTGGTCCTGATGAGGGGAATGAGGTTTCTGGGAGAGGGGTTAGGTATGTGATGGTTCGGGTTAGGCTGTCGAAAATCAATGAAAGTCAATATAAAGTCCCCACAAGAAATGAAAACACGACTGTGCGTGTGCGTGTGTTGTAAGACCTTGCTGTCTGAAACAGGAATTAGAAATAGTGATTTAACATGAAAAGGAATATAATGCCTGAACATAAATTAATTTAAACCAAGACATTTACTGGTTTGAAAGTTATCTGGTCATGTCTGCTATTTGTCTTTCAATAAGCACAGTCATTGTTTGTCCCACATCTGTCCAATGATTTATACTCAAAGGCAAACTTTGCTACACTGAAGTCTGTTTTTCATTAATTTATTAAATTTGGCTAAATACAGGAAGCATTTTCATAGACAGACTAAATCCTGATTTTATAGATCAGAATTGGCTAAGTTAGGTTGTTCTTTTCCAATCGATATCTAGAAAATGTGTAAAATTTCTTCCAAAAAAACAATCCTGAAAAACACTGTAAGTTACACATTCCTTTCCAGAGGCAAATCTGATTACTTTACTTGTTTAATTAAAATATTCACAATTCTTAGAGACTGTTGAGTGGATAAGCCAAAAATGTTATTTGGTCCTTAAGTCCTATTGACTTTATGATTTTTCAGCTCATGTGACAAAACGTTTGGACACCAGTGATGTATGGCTACCTGCTAGGAAAAGCGTGAGTTTGCTGAAAAGCAAAATGCGACCTAATCCTGTGCTGCTGGAGATGCTTCAGACTTTACCACAGTCAGTCTGACTGACATCACCTCCACTTGGCTGCTAAATATTCCAGTATCTCCTTACTGGCATTACACTTCAGAGCAACATGCAGTTCCTGAACAGTGAAATGTCTTCAAGAGAAGTCCATGTGGATTTGAGATTTTAAGGAAGAATTTCTACAATGTAATCACAGATTCTTCAGCCGCACCTTTCAAGTTTCTGATAAATATAATAGAAAAGCGGAAACAGAGAACAGGTTAAATTTAAAAGTGCTCACTGCACTGACACGTGACTGATGAGAGATTTTTCAGCATCAGTGGCGCTCTCACAGCACCACATACTTAAAAAAAAAAAAAACCTGCTTAACCGGCCACATTATCTGACTTTAGTTTCTACTTTAAATAGAACAGGCTGGTGTGAAAGGTATGATGTCCTGTAATGAAAGGACAACAGTAGTGTCTGCACTCTGCTGGTCTCCATGGGAAATCAATGAGACAGTTAATTCAGTGCAATGGGACTCCCACAGACATGATGAGATTGAACACAGCTGACCTTGCACCACAGACCCAACAACAGGACGAGCGTCAGGCTCAGCACCCTGCAGCATCCTGCAGCTCCAAAGGTTCTGCTACACAGAACCCATCAGAACACACAGTCACACCACCGGGTTAGAAAATACCCTTTTGAGATATTCCAGCTTTCCGAGATGCATTTCTAAAAAATATTTTAGATACGTTTTGTGAAAAGAGTCCACGTATAGACTAATTTTCCACAAACAATTTGGAGCTTTGTTCCACACAAAAATCTGTGAATAGATAAAAACTGAACCAAAACAGTCAGGTCCCCTTACATCTACATAAACTGCTAGAAGAGGAACAGAGCTCATGTTATCTCTGTGGTTTAAATTAAGTACACTGAAAATAAAACTAAGAATGATGCATGAAATATTTTGAGTGGTTTTCAGTCTCCATGAGCTCACTTACTCTTCCTGATGAAAGTGGTTCTCTCCTCTGACTCAACTCAACGTTACTGCTTAAAAAGGAATGGTTTCACAGAGCCAGAGCTTCTGGAGGTAAGAAACCCAAAACAACCTGTGCTAAACCAACATGGATCCTTTTAGCGCTGGAGCTAATGGATGGAAAAAAAAAATCCAGCGAGAGAAGGTTGATTATCTAAACCATACTGACCTTATGCCTGGTGGAAAATATACATCCACTGTAAAGAAATGGTTCACATTCTGTTTGCTCATGGGCTCCTACTCTTGAATAATTTCCTCTAATTAACAATGTGACTCACTGCGGCACGTCGCCTCGGGTTGCTACGTACCTACGGCTGGAGCGTCGTACTCGTCGCCAAGGAGGATTTCCGGAGCAGAGTACGCCAGAGAGCCGCAGCTGGTGGTCAGCTTCTTCCCCGGCTGAAACTTGTTGCTGAAGCCAAAGTCGGTGAGCTTCACCAGTCCTTGTTTCTCGAAGAACACCACGTTCTCAGGCTTCAGGTCCCTGTGCACCACGTGCAGTCGGTGGCAGTAGGAGATGGCGTGGACGATCTGGGCAAAGTACTTCTTGGCCAGCTCCTCATTCAGGCCCTCCTCATGTTTCATGATGTAGTCGAACATATCTCCCCCGTCTCCCAGCTCCAAGATCAGGTACAGCTTCGTCTGAGTGTCTATCACTTCGTACAGGCGCACGATGTTAGGGTGCTGCACCAGCTTCATGCAGCGCACCTCCTGGAAGAGGTGGCCCGTCGCCACCGTGTCCAGCTTGGTCTTGTCGATGACCTTCACCGCCACCTTCTCCCCGGTGAAAACGTGCCGCGCCAGCTTGACCACGGCGAAGTGGCCCCGCCCCAGCGTCTTGTCCAGGTCGTACAGGCCGGCAATTTTGCCATCGTATCCCCGCTTGAAGCCCGCCATGACTGGAGAGGGTGTTGGGGATAGGGGAGCGCCCCCTGCAGGCCGGGGCAGCTCGCTGGGCTCGCGTGGGTCCAGCTTATTTCGGTTCATCCGAGGCTGAAGAGGAAACCCATGGCTCCAGTTTCCTAAAGGGGAAGAGACACAAAGTAAACGTCCGACTCCTGGCATTGTTAAGTTAGGCATTTCCTCAGCTCATCGGTCTGAGGCTTTGAAAGATTTACAGAAGGGTTCTTTTTCCAGACAAGAATGATTACATAAGGGATGCAACTACTGATTATTTTAGTTATTCTAATAATCTATTGATTATTCTGACAATTAGTCGGATAAAAAAAACGGGTAGATTCTGGAGATTTTTCTTAAGCCTTTTTTTATACTATATCAGAAATACCTTCACGCTGCAGTACATCACTTTTTTTAAAATAAAAAAATATTTTTTTTTTATAAATTTGTTAAAATTATCATTATGTGGTGACAGTGTTCTCTGCCTTCTCCCAGTACTAACTACAGAAATACACCAGCCAGAAACAACCAATCAGAGTCGAGAGAAGGGCTTCAGCGCTGTCAGTCCCTCAGGTGCTGACCCCACTCACTAGCTCAGTGGTGACCAAAGTTGGTCCTTGAGGGCCGCCATCCTGCATGTTTTAGTTCTCTCCCTGGTTTAACGCACCTGCATCAAATAATGGCTCTTTAGAAGGCCTAAGAATAACACTGACATGCTGAGGAGGGACAGAACAAAAACATGCAGGATGGCACCACTACTCTAGCTCTTTGCTGGTTCACCACAACATTGCCTGCCAAGAATGCTAAGGCTAGTTAGTGGAAGGTTGATTGACAACACTAAACCCTGCCTCCTGGCTCTTATTAGTTGTTTTTGACAGGGAGCGGTGATTTTCGCAGATCGCAAAAGGGACGAGGTGGAGGATCTCTTTTTTTTTTTTAACAGATATCGAAGAAATATATTTTTGTAAAAGTTACACACTGTAGCTTTAAAAGATGCATCAATTCCTTTTCCTATTGCTTAAAATGCAATAACAACATTTTATTAGTTTACACTATATTATTTGTAACAAAGGATGGTTCTGCAGCTAATACTTCTAACATCAGCATGTGGAAAGCTCAGGCCTTTCTGCTTGACTTATCAACATAATAAGATAGCAAAAGGTGCTTGTTGAAAGATTTTATTTTATTACCCAATTTGAACATGGTGAAGCTAAAATGTGGCATTAAGAGTTCTAGGTTGAACAAATTTTCATTTTTTTTTCCTTAAATGCAAAATGTATATATATTCTACACACTTTTTCTACACACTCTGAATGTGTTGTTCTTTTTTATTTCCTTTATGTAATCAGGTAAAAACCCCATTGGGATCTACATCTTTTTTCAAGAGGGACCTGGACAGAAATCTGCAGCACATAACAACCTGGTTACACAAAAGTAAAACAAATTTAAAACAGTTTAAAAGAATATGACATTGGTTAATAGAATCACACTGCATGTTTTTAACAACAGCTCAAAATTTTTCTTCAGTTAGCAGCTAATTGATTACTAAATTAGTTGATGATTAATTCAATAATTGATTCAATGTGATTAATCTGATTAATTGTTTCATCCCTATGCTATACAACACAAAACAGGAAGGATTTTTAAATTTGACCATTGGGTGCACAAATCTCAATTTAGTGTGGAACTTTCTCAGAAATACTTTCAAATGTACGCTGGTCAAAATATTTCAAAGACTGGTACTAAATAAAATAAAAATAATACTTTATTGATCCCCTAAAAGAGGGTGGGGGTTGTTGTCCCAGCAAAGCAGACAATACAAATTAAAATAAATAAAGTAATATGAATAAACATACAACAATAAGCCTTAAAATAGAGTCAGAAGTCTTAACTAGACAATACTTTCTCTAGGATTTATTTGACAGCCAAAACTAATCAAAATCACTGAAGTCTTCAGAACCTAGTAATGTTTTAAGGATTCCTCCAACCACCAAAACTGAACACCTTGGAACTGGGCTTGAACTTGTGCCAAATCCCCTTTCACTAAAAACTCCAAGGCCGGATTAAGGTATGAGTGTTTTATGCAGTCAGTCTTTCAACAAATCTGAAGAGGCAAACAAGATTTTTGCTGTATGACAATCATCATTACTATAATGACATGCAAACAGCTTAATATCCATGCAGCAGAGGCAATATTTCACAACTGTCCAAGAGTAAACGGAGCAAAAAAAAAATGTACTAGTCCACTTTACAACATGTTAACAACATAATAGAGATAATCTATAAATTCATAAAGCTCACCCATAAATCAACAGTGAGCTGGCAGAGGTGCTGTCAACGATCACTAACGTTCAACTGTTTGTATAATTGGAATCCTGAGTTGATGACTCTCCACAATAAAATGTAACGTCTACACCCAATTCTTGTTTATAAAAGCCACTGACGCTTGTAGTATGATTATTGCAGTCTAAAAAAAGAAAGAATAGCATAAATCATAAACACAAATCTAATCACATTTATGAGCTGATGTCAACGTCTGGCCGCAGCTGAATCCATTCTATTACACAGCATGTCTGTTTCCGGGCGCTGTGAGGAGGTTGGGCTTGTTTTGACAGGATGGCAGCTGCATTAGCCTACGAGCTACTCCACATCCGCTGCCTCCTGTTGGGAACCGCAGCTAAATTTTAAGGGACATAAGCGACAAAACAGACACAGTCCAAGCACAGAAGTTTTGGGAAAGCTAGCTTAGTAATCGGCTGGCTCAGTTAAATTAACAGTTAGCCTAACATCACCCCAGACGAGCCCCGGTATTCATTGATTTAAATCGTTAGCTTAAAGACCAATTGCAGTTAAGTAGAGTTCTTTATTAGACACAAGCTCACACTAACAACCACACAAAGCCATTTACAGTTGCGTTACACCGCCGCGGCCAAAGGAGCTTTGAGACAGCGAAGTATCAGATATTCCACTGTTAGCTCCTGTAAGCATGTAGCGGTTAGCATGCTAGAGTTCCTGCGGTACGTTGCGCTCCGCTCCTTAGTCTCTTCGGCACACATTAGACCCAGAATCTGGCTTTCGCCTGTTACCGGAGCTCGCGAAAGACATTTGCTACCATTTATAAGAAATCTGAAAAAAAGAAAAGGTCAGCGCACCTTGTTTTTGGTGACCGCGGCACCCATGAAGCCCCTAAACCCAAGATTCATCCGTAAGACGGGACATCGCATCGTTAGCAACGGCTGCGCTGTTCGGAATGGCTGTTTCCTCCCAGCCGGGGCAGGGGGCAGAGACGCGACGTTCAGGTGCTTAACATAGTGTCGATATTTCTAGATATCCTTATTTACTCCGAATAATTTACAAAGTGGTTCACTGCTTTTAAACTATTCCCATGCTGTTCAATCGATATGCGTTATTTCGACCTCGGCGGAGAAAAGAAAATTATATTTTAAATCCATTCACATTTTTTAATCAACAGAAGCTTCAGATACCGTTTAATTTTGTTGAATACTTAAACTTCCTAACTGAGGAAATCAACCAAACCACAAGATCTTACCAGATGTTATTGAACGCAGCAAAGGAGCATCATCAACTGCATTCAGCTTTGACGTCAAACGGACTCTTTTGATGGTAAAAGACCGCAGCAGGATAAACAAGCAGCTCAAATGTAATACAAATGTTCAGCGCGTAATGACGTTGTAATTTTGATTTTAAAATGTGTTCTAGGGATACGTGAAGCACAACACCCCATATTTTTATCGATATGTCCTCCAATGTGATGATAAGCATTACACTTTATGTCTCTGTGGTGTTGCATAATTTCCTCCCAGACCTGACACATGTTATTGTGTGTAAAGCGCACAGCGACATCCAGAGACGAAAAGTCAGATATGTCCATCTAGGAGATCAGACCAGCATCCCTCCTGAGCCACCCTATCTTCACTTTAACTTAGTGGTCATGGTTGTAAACACAATACCCCCTTATACACGTCACAAATTAATTAGATTGCAGCACATAAAATTGATTTATCCAAGAAGCTTTGTGGCTTTTTGGGCCAGTCTTGTAATAGAGGGAAGAGAACGAGGCACCAAAGATCTCTTCTGCTGACCACCTGGCACTGGAGATGTGTCAGCCACACTGTGATGCAGTTGATAAGAACAGATTCCTTGCTAGTACAGTAAAACGAGGTAAAGATTGAGACTGGAGCTTCTGCTATTTTTGATTTTCACAAAAAGTAGAGACATTGTTGGGCCTTCTTTGCCAATAAAGTGGCGTTTTATTGTTTTTTGTTTTTACCTGAACTGGTTCTCTGTGATGTGCACGCGTTTGACTGGTGGGCTACTGATGACCAATGGGATGTGTTTGGTTTGTGTTTTCCTGAAATAAATTATTATTTTCTTTGTTTTGATATATATTTGCAGAATTTACATGCACGCACAAGCGCGTACTCACAAACACACACACACGCACACGCACACACACGCACACGCGCACACACACACACACACACACACACACACACAGAGAGAGAGAGAGAGAGAGGAAATACGAAATTGCTCAGAAAAATTAATCTGAGTCACCACATTTTCTGCAGGCTACTTTTTGAAGGTAAAATTTTTGCTGCTGAATATAAACTAAAACAAAAATCATACATAATGTTATGAACTCAATGTCTAAAAATAAAACTATATTTTCTTCCATATTATTCTAATTATTACATCATCCTTACATACATTATCTAAACACGCTTTTGTGTTACGGTAATTTGGAATCAAACTTTTTAATGTCTCAAACACATCGGATACGAATGCACACTAGAATCCATCATACTGCTGTTTTTCTCTTTTCATACTCTAGATGGCGGTGTTGCCATAATTTGGCGTTCTGTTGTGTCCTGACAGTTCTATAACTGAATTTGCTGCTTGCTTCTCAACCTGATGAAGAGGTGAAAAGAAAACATCATGTGTTTATTGTCAACTCATTAACTGAAAATAAATGTATATCTTTATACCTAATGTGTCACTAAACCACAAGAGGTTAACACTCCTTTTTATTTGTTTTCCTTCTCAAGACTCTCAAGCAAAACAAGGAAATGGGAAGGTTTATTTTCTAGTAATGTCTGTTCTTCTGTTTGACGGGAGGCTTCTGAAAAGAAGGGAATATCAGACCATTAGTCTGATTCCAGAGATGAAGAGGATTGATGTGTAGTGTTGTTTTATTGCTGTCTACTTGACCAGATGAGTGATGGTCTCCTGCTGTGGCTGAGGTTGGTGAACTCACGATGGTGTCACCGTCTCCTGGAGGTGTTTCCAGGTGGAGTAATATGTGGGTCACTTTGTCATTTTGAGGCTTCTCCTGCATGCTGTTGTTTAGGAATTACCACATTTGCACATTTAACAAGATTACTATAATGCAGCCTGGAAGGAAAACATGAATGAACTGGTTGATATCGCAAAATTATGCAGGGAATAGAAGGTTCATTACATGTATTTATGTAAATACAGGCATTGAGAGAATATGTCAGTAATTTCTGACATGAAAAGCATGAGCATTATTATTGGGCAAGGCAATTTTATTTCGACAGCACCATTTGTAGATGAGTATATCTAAAGGTTATCAAAACAAAGACAGAAAATCAAAACACCTTTAAGAAATCACTTATGCATTGCATAAAAGAAACAGACGGTGTGAAAAACAGTTATTAAAAACGTACTTTTGATTGATTTTTAAATCTACAGGTACAAAAATGTTCCACTGCATGAGAGAAAGTCCTGATCCTCATGTATTCATACATTTGTTCTTCAGTGAGATCAAAACAGGCCACTTTTGCTCGTTTTATTATTTTTTTTGCCTTGACCTATAGGTGGTAGCACTGATCATTTAGCAACCCAAGCAGAAGGCAGAGACAGGAAGGAAAAGCTGAAAGTCAATTACTGTTTTCTTTCCATATCAAGTTTTAAAATACAAACGATTCAGAATAAGACATTTTCCCCATCTAATCTCTGTAACATTGACTCTGCCACACTTCAAGTCCAAACTCAGAACTCATCTGTTTTAGGTAGATTACACTCTTTGATTGTAATCGCATTGTCTTTTTAAATCTTCAATTGTACTTCAATGTTACTATGTATTTCAATTTTGTGTTTGTTTTTATGTTAAATTATGTAAGGTAACCTTGAGTGTCAAGAAAGGCGCCTACAAATAAAACGTATTATTAATGTTTTGTTCCACTATGTAAACTTATTCAGTTCAACAAAGGCCGGGCTTTATTAGAGCTCCACCTGAATAAGTATTTTTGATCACATTTTAAGATTTATTGCCTCTCAGTGTTAGGGGTAGGATGTGTAGACTGCAGTAATGTCTTGAGAAAATAATTGGTAATGCCTGTAGAAGAAAGTTCTTAATGAAATATTTATATATGTACACACTAAATAACTCATTCAACAGGCAAAGACACATAGTGTAACAAAAAACTATTTATTAATTCACAGGTCTTGGGGAAAAAATTCCATCTATTTCTAGTGTAGAAAACAGACATTCTGGTTTTACTCATGTCTACAGGAGTGACAGGAAAACAAAGAAAACTAACCAACAGCACAGACACATATCTAATCCACCACAACCTGCGTTTGCTGCAAAGTCTTCAAATAATCTCTTAAACATGCACTAACCAAAGGAACCTATGTTGGTGGCAGTGTTTTTGTTCATCTTATATTTCCATAGAAATATCTTGATAAATCTCATTTACTAAACACTTTAATTCAATGACATAAAGGAGAAGCACGACACTGCAATTTATCGGCAAATGATGACATTTGACAGGCAACCATGAAGTTGAAAGGAAACCTGTGAGGCTGGCAAGTTTTATTACGATGAAAATGATGCACAGACTGGAGTCGAGGAAGGCATCGCTTAATACTAAATACTGCCAGGTGAAATAATACTGCACAAAAACTGATTGACTATTATTTTTGATTAGCACCAAATAAAGAAAAAGAAAGTACTTTAGTGTTCGATATTTAAAGTGTACATTGCTGTAAACAGTATTTGCCCCTACTGTCTTTTAATAATCACTCTGTAGAACAATTGATTGCTGTAATGTAATGAGCATTAATACAAACAAAATATATTTAGCAGTAATTGAAGGAGTACTTAAACATGTCTTGAATAAGTCTACATATTCAATATAACATTGGGGAACTGTGCGTATATATATCTTTTTTGCCATCAGTCTCTTTCTATCTTTCAGTCTTTATCTATTGCATCTTTTTCTTTCTCAGTAACTATCGGATTTCATTACAGAGACCACTGTCACTGGGGAGGGAAAACTGTTGATGGTTAGTAGTAACAATGTTCATCCATCTATCACTTGCTTTACATGTACCCGGGGTCAGCAGCCTGGGTAAATGAACTTCCCTTTCGCCAGCCATTCGGGCCAGCTCATCTGGGGAAATCTCAAGGTGTTCCCAAGTCAGTCGTTAAACTTAGTCCCTCCATCGTGTCCTGGGTCTTCCTCTGGGACTCCTCCCAGTAGGACGTGCCTGGAACGCCTCAGCAGGGAGGCGTCCAGGATGCTGAGTCTACACTTTAAGTTTGCCAAGCAAGCGGTGTGGCTTTTATGTTAGACGTGTAATATTTTCCAAAAATGAGCCCTCGTAGAGGGTTCTTACAAATATCGGTACAGGTTAACCTGCTCCAAATGAGTGACCCACAGCAAGTTACAAAAGTTCGGAGGAGCACGAGCAGGGCCCTGGCAGCTGCACAAGGCCACCATAGGCTACCATAAGCTAATCAGTTAACTATAAACCTAGTTTGAGAGTTTAGAGTTCAAAGTAGCGGAGCGACCACGCAGGATCAGAAATATGTCACGATGTGATCTAACCTAACTGTGAACACCTATGTCGATCTTCTATGAGCGGACGCCGGTTATGTTCATGGGGCACCTCCATTGGATAATGGTAGGAAAAATGCTGGAAGGTCTAGCAAACAGTGTGTGATATTGAATTTAAGCACATACTGCAGAACTAGCATCCAAAACACACCAGCAAGTCAATTTCTTGATGCTTTTAAAAAGGCCTTTTGGAGTGGCCAAGTTAAAGTCTAGATTCCAATGATGAAAAGACTCATTACCAGTTATCAAAAACACTTTATGGCAGTTGTTGGTAAGGATGGAAGAAACAGTCATTATGTTTGGTAGGTAAACTATTGGTTTGGATAAGTTTTAAAAGCATTACTTGCAAACTGTCTTTTCTGTATTCACTCTGGTTGTTTTTTTTTTGTATCAGATATTAATATTTGATGATTTGAAATATTTAAATGAGACAAGAAAACAAAACAAAAAAACACTGAACCAGATAGGGAGGTATGTACTTTTCACTTCAAGATAAATGATAACATTTAACAAAATTAAGAATAGGCAGTGCTTTACACGTATCTGAACATAGAGTTTAAAAGAAGGATTTTTGTGGCATGGGCTAAAATCTTTTACTGAAACTTTTTCCAAATACTTTAAAGGACTGACTGTGTACATTTCCAAACCATCTGACAGATGAAACAAAGTTTATTTAAGTTACAAGTAAACGCAGCAGGTATAAACTAAGTTTATAGAACAAGTTGGTTTGATTTTGGATGGATTGTGTACATTATGAGTAATTTATGGAATCATCCGTTCGCACACACACTTCAGACAAGTCAGAAAAATGTAAAAAAAACCTTGATTATCTATATAACATCTCTTCACCTACAACACAGAAGCTACATTGCATACTCTAAAAGGTAGAATCCAGCGTATAGACTAATCCTAAAATCTCATAATATTCTTCTCATAAATACATCTGCTCATTTAAGTTCTTGTATTATCAGTAGAGGAGTTTGAAAGTGTAATAAATAAACTTCTCAGTTTTCATCACCCAGTAGCAGAGGAGTCCTCCAGTAAAGACGGAGAGAGTCTTCACGTCGGCTTTGTCTGTCCTGGAACTGCAAAGATCTGTTTAACACCATTTATTTACCAAGACTAATCAAAATCTAATCAAGCAGCCCCTTCCAGTGAGGTTGTAGAAATTGACAGGGTGGCTCTGTGATTATTAGGTCCGACATGTTAGAACGTCTGCAAACGGACCTAAGAGGTTCTTGTTAAAGATGCACCTCACCCACACCAGGTAGGTAGTAAAGGGCTTTATGTTCTCAGAAAAAGTGTAATTCTGTTGAGGAAGGATATAAGGCATGTAGGTGTTTTCTCCCTGCTCCTGGATCCATACCTCGTACTTAACCTCTCTCACCTTCAGGTACTTTAGATTCCACGGGATCTGCCAAGAGACTGTGAGTTTGGCCTCATTAGGGGTTTGTACTGATGTCTGACAGTGGGCTTCTCTGACCCGGCCAGGGTGAACTGTGGTGGCTATCTTTGTTTTTTTCAGGCTAGGCTTACTCTTCATGCCATCTTTGAGGACCTTGAGGAATGACGGAATGTCTACCAAAGTATCCTGGTAGATCCGGAAAAGCCACTCCGGGTTCCTGCAGCACAGGTGCCTTGGGACGTCCGTACTTGTCAGGATGCGCTCCTGCTCATCTTTTTCTAAGTGGGCAATGCCGCCTTGCTCCCACGGTCTGTCTGGATGGGTGACAGTGTTTTCCTCCTTAGAATTCCTCCAAAAAATGTAGTGAAGGTCCATGCCTGGTAGAGTGGCGAGGGTTTTATATGGAGTATACTGCTCTGGGTTCACAGCAAAGGGGAACAACTCTACCACAGTTGCACCTCTGGGGAGGAACACTGAGGTGACGAGCTGAGCTCCATGCATGCTGACCAACATGGAAGCAGAGCTAATCACCTGGATGATACTAGGAAAAGACTGCTCCTCCAGGGATACTGTAACCACTCTCATCTGGAACTCCTGGGCTAAGGCCATTATTAGCTCTGCTTCATTCAGAATTAATCTTGTGGTCGAGCGACTAAACACAGCGATGTATTCATCTTTCTTGTCTCTCTCCCTCTCTTGCTCTGAGCTTCCTCCATCCTTCTCTGCCTCGTCCTGCTTTGTTATGTTCATTTTCTCCATTAAAGCCTTGGCAAAATGTCTGATCTCATTCCCTGAAACCAAAATGTTGGCTTTGGGCCCCTGTGGCTGAACAAACCCATACTGATACCAGGTGGTCATTTTGGACAAACCAACATAAGATTTAGTAAAACACATTAATTTTCCAAAGTTCCTCAATTGCTCTTTAAGAAGTGGCTGCTTGCTGCTGAGAAGTCGATAGAGGTCGAAGTGCGGCCCTTCACCCCAGCCTTCCATGAACACGAGACGTGCCTCATCGTCCAAGTCGGAATACTGTTTCATGGTAAAGAAGGCAGGGAGAAGATCATCGTGGAATACGTGCATAAGGTTATCCGGATTGAATCTGTTGAGGATCAGAGTCACATCTGGTACAAAAACAGGTTTGGGCATGAACTTTAAAGCACCAGCTGGGAGTTCTAAAAAGTTAAAATATTGGGTGTTGTGATCCTCTACTGAGGATAAATCTAGTAGGGCAGGTTGAAAGCGCCTAGATCCAAGATTAGGCAGCATGACAGAGGAGTTGGAGTGGAAAAACACAAACTCCTCTGCCTCGGAGGAGTAGCACAAATAGTCAAAGCGGCAGATGCGGTCGGTGTGCATCTTGCCAGTACACACCATGCGGGTGCCATGTTCCTGGAGAGATTGCAGGGCAACATGGTAGTCGATACGGGCCTGAGAGAGCTCCTTGGACTGCTGTGTCATATGCAACTCCTCCTCCAGTGAGGCTGCATGCTCGCTTAGCTTGGAGTACTTCCAAAGTAGGGCTGCAATCACGGAGACGAGTAACCCATTAATTAGTGCACCAAAGCTCATCCTGCAGCCCGCCACAGAAGCTCGCATCACTGCAGCCACTGAGGACCCGGCGCCCAACTCCAACTGGCCTCCAACCTCAGAGGGAAGTGGCAAAACATTAACTGCCAAACAATGACCTGAAACAAAGAAGAGAATATAGAGATGAGGGAAAATTCATTGGTATCCCATTATAGAACAGCAAAAAAAAAAAAAAAAAAAAAAGCTCCTTATTGCAGTAGCATCATCATACTGAACAGCTTGTTGACAAAGGCATCAAAAAGTTGCAGGATGGAAACTCTCAAGGACTGGACATTGGCTCCCATAATCTAGAAAGATTAATAAAATCTACCTCTTTCTTTATACTACAATGCTGTGAAATGGACCTGCTGGAAGACTTGGTACAGTTCAACAGTAAACAAGAGGTTAAATAAAGTGTAGAACAGCTGGGGTGCCAATAATTTTGTCACTGCTAATTTGGTTTAAAAAAAAACAACAACCTTAAAACGAGATTAGTTTTTAAAATATTGAATAAATATACTTAACAGATGTTATGCTGCTGCTGTAATAAAATGTGAATTAATCTGGAGGCTGCTTCCACGTCTTTATCAGAGCTGCCAATAAATGTAGATGAAAAGAAGGAACGTTTTCTGTGACTGTTACACATGAATACATCATTTATGCATATCTAAACAGAGCTGTACATAATTCCTTCCTGCCCTGTAGTTTGCCTTTAGATGTAACAGAGCACAAACAACTGACCTCCAGTCAGTAAGTATCAAAAACAAATATAATTTGCATTCATATTACAGTTGCACAATATACTGAATTACAAAAGCCAATATAATAATTGTAAGCGACTGCTTGGGACACAATATTTGGTAGAATACTATATTTCATTAACGTTTCAGCTGTCAGGCATTTACACTCTGCATAATGATAATATTTGGCCCTGAAATTATGTTTGGTGGCGATGTGTATTGGAAAAGAAGGGATAGTGTGAGGAAACTGAGGAATAATTCTCATCCATGTCTGCATCAGGTTTAAGCCAGTCTTCCCCTACCCTGATCCTCTTGTTTCAGTCCAGATGATTTCAATTAACAAGAGTTTGCTGAACTGTAATCAGCTGAATCAGGCAAATTAAAGCAGGGAAACATCTAAAATATGCAGGGCAGTGTGCCACAAGGACCAGGATTGAGAAAGTGGTTTAAGCTATAATGTAAATAATAAAAAAAACATTTCTTGATATTGTGCAACTCTGATTCATATTCCCATTTTGTGTGTGAGATTATGCTACTTCTATAAGAGAGAAATTAATTTAGCACATTTACAATTTGGGGTACCAATGAATGTGGATAAGTCTGTAAGCTAAGGAGAGTAAATACCAGTCTAAAGAAAAACATCAACAAATATGTTTGTTGAATCTGAATCAATCCTCTGAGTAAAAATGGGCAAGACACTAATACAGTGTAGGTATGTTAGTGAAGCAAAACCAACAAATCAATACACAGACCATATTCCATCTTTATATAAGATGGATTCAGACATCCATCGTGTGGTCTTAGCTCTCACCTTTGGAAACAATCTCCCTTTATTTTTACAAACCTATTCTCCTCACCTTATGTCCACTCTGATATGTCAGGACAAATGAGACTGCGAGCAGGCACAGCAAGGAACATTGCTCTCTGCTCTCCTCATCTGCATACTGAGAGAACAAGTGAGTCATTGAGACGCCAAATCAAAGGAACAGCTAATGGCCAGCAGCTGCCTGAACACACAAAGCAACTGGCATGCTAAATATCCCTTTAAGTGCTAGTCTAATTAGCTAAACAGACTTACATCAAGTTTATTCTGTTCAATTCATCATCATGCAATCACTAATAATGATAAATAATGATATTAGTACACACTAATAATGTCGTAGTGTCTGTCAGAAGCTGGTCTCTCAGCAGGGGCTCAAACTAAACTAAGGTAAGAGTCATTGTGGACACTGAAATCTTAATTAATTAATTCACTAAGCTTTGAACAAAATGCCCCTTTAGCACATACACTGAATCATTCTGCCCATGTTGCCATCATGCTGCTGCTCTCACAGCACTACCAGTCTGCAGTCTTCCTTACTCTTTCCATTCAGTCCCTGAGCTATTTCTGACATCCATGCAAGTGCAATGTCACTGGCAATAGGGTCACCTTTTTAGTTCAAACTCAATGGAGACACACAGGCACAATGCAGGCACAGTAAGAATGAAGCAATGAAATGCTGGGTTTATGAAAGACAACAGAAAGGTTCACATCTCGATGGTCATCTTGAATATTTAACTGAGAAGTGTGGTTAATGACCAAATATTTCCTGTGTTATCAGTCTACTCCCCAATGGGTAGTCAAGGACGGCTCTTCCAGGACCTAGACTGAGACCACATCCTCCAACACCAAGACCAGAACTTCCAGACCACGACCAGGACCAAACCTACCGAGACCAAGATGAAGATGCTCCAAGAGCAAGACCAAATGTTTAGAGTTCAACTAATATTTTCTTTTTTAGGATACTGGGGATTTTTTGTACACCTCAAAATACAAAAATGAATGGTAAAACAGTAAATTATTCAAACAAAGCTATTTTTAAACTAATAATTATAACGATAACTAATATTTAAGTTATTAACTGCAGCCATGCATTGATGATACATAATCTGGGAGATGAAGCATCAAAAGGTCTTCCAGAGTCACACTGATCTGACAAACGTTGCTCAGTAGAATCTGATGCAGATAATAAAATGATCAGGATGGCCAACAACTGAGCTAATTTGGAAAGAAGTGAATGGATTCGAAAAGGCTGCATGAGGATCACGACAGAAACTGAGCCTCATGCTTTACGCATTCCTCAGGTGAATGCTGCAAGTTGTACATCCTGTTCCAATAGATCCACAAATCACAGAGCATGTCCTGTAAGCACACAGGCCCCTGGATCTAGGGACATCAACTTGTACGAAGAGGAAGAACAAATTGATCCACAATGGTTGCTTGGTTAGTGTGGAGATGATAAGTGCTGTAATGATCAGACAGAGTTAGTGCTTGGTAGCCTGGAGGGTTTGGTGCATTTTAATCAGAATCCTGGAAAGCAGCGGCAGAGGGTCCAGTGGGAGGGGAGTAGTGCACGGTCACAGCCAGATTTCCTGCTCTCCTCCAGCCCTCCAACTGTTTGTCTCTACACCAAATCCCCATAGCTTCTATATTTCAGTTAGTTCCATAAGTGCTCAAAAGCTTCCCTAAAGCAGTGGTCAACTCGGAGCTGAGTGTTTAGCCGAAGTCTGGACCAGTGTTCCTCTTCCTTCCGGACACCTGCTGACCGTGACAGTGTGTCGTTATTTGATGTTATTTTTATGTCTAGACCTGAACATGGCCTGTCAGCTTGGATCAAGTTGCCTGGACCTCAGCGTGACACCGTGGAGGATTAATGGCCCAGCAGCCGTTACCGGGTTGTACCAAGACAAGTCTCATACCCGTTCTCTCACTTTGCATCCCTTTCTTCTTCATGTCCAGACAGACTGCTAAAGCTTTGCAATCTGCTCTAGAGGAAGAAACGGGAAAAAAACACTGGCTGCCTGATAACAACAGCCAGTGAGTGTGAGAAAACCCCCATGGTCCATGTTTGATACATCACATGTCTGACAACTTGTCTATTGCAAGCTAAGGGTAAGTACTTGATTTATAGCACACTGCTTTAAGTTGTCTCTTTCCTCTCAGGGTACATGGGCTGGTGTGGGCTTTTTGCTGAATGTTGAAGTGACAGAGACAAAAAGGAAGAAAATGAAATGTCGGCAAAAACCCCTGTAGAACATGACTCCAGCACAGAGCAGGAGGAGCATGTGGAGACATAGCACCAAAACAAGAGCTACACGTCTCCACCACGGTGTCCAAGTCTCCTGCATACACACTGAAAGACACTGGTTTATAGGAGGACACTGGTGTTAGCACGGGTACTACCCTTTTCTGTCCTGTTTCTCATTATTTAGTGCATCTTCATGCACCTCAGTCTGAGCAGGCGTGTCATTCTTTACACCAAGAATGACACGGCTGTCTGGATGTCAAACTAACACACAAAAACAGGTAAAACCCAGAAATAGATTTCATTCTTGATGCCATATTTATAACTTACGATCAGGGAAAAGGAGCAGCTCAAGAACATGTTGTCCACACTGACATGAACAATTGGCTAAATTCTATTTTTCAGCTGCACTGTCGTCTGAATGCAAACACTTTTCATGAAAGATTTGGACTTTTCACACTAATAATGTTGAAACCCTGGGAGCACTTGACAACCTGGCAGAAACGGCGACGTTTTAGCAGGTATTTTTAGACTGCATCTCACCACTGAACCTGGGAGTTCTGAGAAAACAAAGAAACCTGTTGGTTAAAGAGAGAGATGCTCAAAATGACATCACTGCAACCTAAGTTTTACACATCGACGCTGGAAGTGTAAACTTGTAAGAGCACAGAATACACACCTTCCTACAATCACAGGTACATCTTCAGAAGATGTCTCGCAGAGCAAAGAAGTAACAAAAATGTTTATGGAGACAGCAATTATTCTCATTTTAGATTATTCTGATTTTAGATAGAAACAGAACTAATTGGGGCTGCTGCATAGTTTTTAGAAGCTACAGTGGACTCCCAGTATTTGTGGTGGCTAGGGAGCTCATTAGCTGTGCTCTCAACTGGCTGCTAACACCTGTTAGCATCTACAGTCATATTTTTCAGTCTTATTATAAGAAACAACGAGGGAAAAATAATCCATCCTGGTAAATATGCAGCCATAAGGAACAGAGTTTGGGATCACTCTGTAAATATCTACACTGCCCCCAAGAGACCTAACCATGCTTTATACTTACGTTAGCACGATGAACATGATTAATTAATTAATAATGAAATATCTAAACATTGCAACTGCAAAATGGTTATTTCCCATGAATACCAATTGACTACAAATGAGAATATATCACCAATCAACTGCTCAGTCAGCTCCAGTTTTGTGGGTCATTGACCCTTTGCACATGACATCACACATGTCTATAAAGTCCGGTTCACATGGGGAGGTGAGAATGCACAATCGGACTCTAGTGCGGACAACAAAAGGAAACTCTGGTCTGCCTAATATCGCATTTATTTAGTTGATTTTGTTGTAAAAATTGTCATAGGGTGCTGAGTGGTTGACAGCACAAAACAGACAAATGTGCAAATTAAACTTGTCATTTTATTGTAAACCTTTTGATGGACACAGAAGACGGCGATGGATAGCTCCATCAATCATTAGGACTGACAATTGGCATATTTATCAAATTGCAGTGAACACTTTTTACAAGGTAAGGAGATTCATTTTCAAATACTTCATAAATAAGTAAGATTAGTAAGATACAATTAAATATTGCATTATGGTGAAGGTACGCGACTAATCATTAGAAACCAAAGAGAAAATGCCCCACCATCATTTAGCTTACCCTGTAGGGAAAAAAGGTTAGCATCTAGACTTTTGTACACTTTTAAGTCCGCTCTGTTTTGAGAGGAAATGCTGTGAATTCAGGCAAATTTGATCAAATCAAAAACATGCCAGGAGGAAAGAGGTGTGGATAAGTTTCAAAGCTAGCTATTTCTAACTTTTGTAAATTTCGTTGTTTATTAGCCCCAGCTAGTTGTGCTACTTCCACAGACAAATTAGCTCGACTTGAACAAATAGAAGCCATAGCTACACGGTCAAAAACAACCTCGGAAAACAATCACAGTCACTTGGTTCAATACCGCTATCCCTCATTTCTGAAGTCCATCATGGTGCCTCAGCATGATTGACATTGTTGCAAAGTGTCAGTACATCCCCACAACAGCATGATCCTCCTAATAATCCTCAGTCTATTTCCAATAAAACACTGCAGCTCTCCTCATTGTTTACACTTTAGCAGAGAGCCATATGCTGCTGTGTGTACAACTGAGCACTTCCTCTCTCCATGCTGCCCATTGGTGACCTCAAGTGTCATACATACATTTATTTCACAAACTGTTAAGGAAGCGTCAAAATCCCTTTCATTTCTTGTGCCTAGTTGTGAGATAAAGCCTTTAAAGTTTGTGTTGAATATGAATCCAGCTACTAATCCAAAGAATAACTTTATTTCTAAATAGCTCATTAAAAAAACAACAAACAACGAAAAAAAATTGCTTAAAGTTGGTAGAAAATGATGAGTGAACATCTGGGAAGAGGTTCATCGCAGGCCATTCCGACATGATCACCAACAAACCCTCACATTTATAACCTCCTGTGAACAAACATTTGGATCTTTGCAGAAGAATGCTATGAAGTTAATGCTAACAGACAGCTTCCTTTATAACAAAGCACTCAACCACACACTGGGTCTGAATATACCCAGCACAAAAAAAACATGCAAATCAATTCATATTCATGCATTTCCACATCCACAAAGTACTGAACTGAATTATTTCCTCCTAGAAAAAGAATATTCCCAGAAGGCAACTGAACGCTCTCCTTCACAGAGAGGCGCTGCAGTTACAAATAAATCCCCCTGAATGGCTCTGAAGACAAGAACAGAAGTGCATATCAAAGAAAACAACCCTCCTATGTGAACCCAGGCCGGGTCCCTGTTAGGAATTCAGGACCTTTAGATGGACCCAGACTGAGTTGTCCTTCATTATATGCTTGCAATTATTTCTAACCTAGCTAACTTGTAAGAAACATGAAGTATGTCATCATGTGAACCTTTTGTTAAGTAAAGCAGGTCCAGACTTGGACTTGAACTGCACCCAAGTCACAAAAACAAACACTAGGGACTTGACTTTTACTTTGCTGGAGATCAGAATCTCATGTAATCAGGAGTGAAAGGTACAAATCAGTAGGGGCACACTGGTTTGTTTTGGTGCTTATTGTCCTCCTGTGTTCACAGAAACAACAACATTCAGTGCCACAAAACAGACCTAGAATGAGAAAAAATGTCTTGTGAACATCTGTGCTATGATGCAGAGATGACCTCCGGTTCATGTGACCAGCTGGCTGCAGGGTTTAAAAGCACACACACAATTGTTTCTGTAGCAAATACTCTAAAACAAGTTCTCCTGATATCTGTTAGAAAGGAATAATGAAAGGGAGATGTCTGAACACACACTTCCTGTGTAGAGCTTCATGACAGACCTGCAGCACCTTGACCAGAGGTCACATGGAGGTGAACATTCGGTCGGGTTGATCGGTGATTTCTGAATGCCAGGTGGCAGCAAACATCAGCCAGACGTCTGGAGAGGAACCTTCCTGACGCCTCCCATCGGACCCATCTGACTGCAGCAACACCACCACCACTTTTCTTAAAGGGGTAGTATTATGTATTTTCCAGCCAAATAAAATAATTTCATAGCACAATCAAGTAACAATGTTAACTCCAGTTGTTATAAAAATGCTATATATATATGAAATGTGATTTAAAAAAAATTAAACTTCATATTTCAATGCCTTGAAATTGGGTCTGTGTCTCTTTAAAAAATCCTGCTCTTTCTGAAACTCTGCCATCAATACGTCATCACAACATGGTTCCTCTACTGACTCTTTAATAATATTTTTTACCAGCGTTCCACTGAGAAGTAGCTCCTATAAGAGCTCAGCTAATGCGTCGTTCCACCAGGTGTTGCTAATTGCTGCTGGCTAGTCTGAAGGAGATGAGTGGAGGAGTCATGGAGGAGGGCTGTTCTGACAGGCAGAATCAGAAACTGCAGCTCTGAGGAGAAGCTATGTCCTCAAATGTCCACCAGGGAGTTTTCCACAGCCAAATGGTTGCCATGGAGATTAAAGGATTTCTCAAACATACATGAAAGAATCAAAGCAACACTCCAGGTGTTATAATGAAATATATTGTAATATTCTACCAAATATGGTGTCCAGGCAGTTGTTTGCAATCATTGACTAATACTGGATTGACTTTTGTGATTCAGTACATTGTTCAGTTGTAATATGAATGCAAATGATGTTTGCTTTTGATGCTTACTGACTGGAGGTCAGCTGTTTGTACCTTCACTTCTAAAAGTGAAAGTACAAACTGCAGGGCTGTGTATAAACGATGCACACAAAAATAGAAAATATTCCTTCTTTCCATCTACATTTATTGGCAGCTCTGGTAAAGATGTGGATAAGCTATTTTTCTACATAATCATCCAGAAACACCCAGAGAACTAAATTTGAGTCTCAGTTCCGGCTGAGGTTAGAAGCTCCACATGCCTACGTTTGTGATGGTAGGAAAGAAAAATATTTTTCCCAGGCATCACACCACAGAAACCAGATGGCATGTAGATGGAGCCTAATGGTTGTCATGGAGATGTGATGAACCCAAGACGCCTTTTTTTTTTGCTGCAGGTCTCCAGCAGAGAGCTTTAAACCGGTTTTTCCCTGCCTGATCATCCCATCCCCCTCACGGTGTGCAGGGGGAGATAAACATGGATCCTCTAATGGGACTGTCCCGGTGTGCGAGTAAATAAAAAAAAAAAAAAATCTTTTTAACTTTCTTTCTGAACACAGTACTATTTTTAAACGTGTTTTAGACCAGATTGCAAAGAGTTAACAATAAAGTGCCTAGAACTGTTTATATAAATTCAAAGTGTTCAGCTTTTACTTGCATTTTTTCATTCATATTTGACACTAACTACCATGACAGCCAGCAGCTGGACCCGCTTCGGTTCTAAACATGCTACACTGAAGCATCCAGCTGTGTGTCTGCTGCAGCTCTTACCTGCAGTCCCACTAACAGTCCCAGTCCCAGAGACGGCGTTGCCTGTGCGGCTCTGTGAGGACAGTCCGGAGGTTAGCTCATTCAGGCACCATCAGCTCGCCAGTCCGGAGCCCCAATCCGGAGACAGGAGAACCCCGGAGGAAACAGAGGACACGGAGAAAACACCGGCTTGTTCAGTTACAGAGAACCCGCACCCCCACCTCACCGTGTCTGGCTATGGTCCCGGCCGGCCGGGCTGTCAGGGGGACAGAGAGGGAAACAGAGACAGAACCACGGGCAGTGGAGCCGCTCGGAGGAGAGAGAGGAGTCTGACTGCAGACTCTAGCGGAGCTCCGCAGGAAGCGGAAGTAGCTCCGCTGGAGCGGGTGGGCCTTTTTTTTCCTCCCTCTTTTTAATTATCTGTCAGAAACAGCAGCCAGTATTCACAATTATGTGACCTGTTTACTGAATTTACAAATGTTAATAAAAACTACATATAAATCACTAGATATACAAATATAAGTGTCTCATTATTATTGCTTTAGCGCCCTCTTCTGCTTGGGCGTCAAAACATGTGACAGGTGATGCCGCTGATATCTGAAATGAGACGGTTACTTAATTCAGTGTAGTTTTAATATA
>NW_015113197.1:361315-382902 GCF_001443285.1 Poecilia latipinna
CATGCACTGTAAAAACTCGTTGGCAATAAAAACAATAAATTAGACTTTGGGAAAAAATACACCATTACTTCAAACTATTTACTTACAAATGCAACTTAAAGTAAAAGAGCAATGATTTGTTTGTTTGTGCTTTTCTCAGTGTACTAATAATTTTTACACATTCAACTCAGTTTCTTCATACCACCAATTTAATGCTGTTCCAAGCTACTTTCAAGGCCCCATAAGATCAAATTTATATGCAAAAATACATTTAATACAGATGGTTTCGAAGTCAACTACATTATTCCAGTTCAATCCTACTCATTAAACAAATACACCCAAGTTCAGATTATAATTCAAATAGTTGGAAAGTTACTTAAGGAAACCCAGGAATTTCTCACACTGTCCATGCATGTAACAAAAGGGGAAACTTCCTTTTAACAGGAAGAAATTTCCAGTAGAACCAGAACCAGGTTGAGTGTGATCTGCCATGGCCGACTGGGGGTTTGAGAAGACAGAGCATACACACACACATTTAAGCCTTGACAACCAGACATGCTGTATGGGGGTCATGTGGCTAAAAAGGCAGTTTCACTGTCATTAAGTCGGTCACTGCTGAGTGATGACTGGCTCAACACCATGGAAGCAGAAAGCATCCATATTGAGGATGTAAAAAGTGGGTTTCCCCTCAAGAACTCTCAGGTTGACACACAACCAGCTCTCTGACCATGTCACTCACATTTCACACACAACTAACTCCAACGGAGCCATAGAGAAGTTCTGCTCTCCCACATTCCACACCAGGAAAACCAAATGCTACAGGAACAGAAGGCAGATAGATCTCTCCTTATGTGGGTTAAATCCTGCTGTTTAAGAGGAGTTGTGTCCACAATGCGTGTGTGTGTGTGTGTGTGTGAGCACACACGCATGAGATGACCTTCAGATGCTGCCAGCCAAACACTCGTTTCTCACCTGTGATTGACTTCTTCACATCATCAGTGCAACAGTGTAAAGGAGGTCAGCTCTCTGGTGAACCTCTGAAAAAGGCGTTGCTGACGTGACATTCGTGCAGGACGTGTTAGCATTCATGCTGCGCCGCTGCTCTAACTCCCTCCATCACGGCCCTCCAGAAGTCAGCTTGCAGGTTTTTCCCTGAGACAGCTGGGAGCTCCGAGGTTAATCCGTTAAAGTCTAAAGTCAGGGTTTTGTCTCATCGACTCTCTTCTTCTCTCCTCTTACAGCTTTCTCCACCATTCATTACCTCAGACACACACATACACACAAATATCAGTGCTTTGAACTGTGACTAAAGCCTCCTTGTGTCTCTGTATTTGTCTTTGATCTGTGTTAAAGGTTAGAGTAGCTTCTGCAGATTGTGCAGGACAAGAGCAGATAAAGTTCATGCTGGAAGCTTTCAGCTGGGAGCTGTAGGCTCACTGTCAGAGCATCAGGGAACAAACATGACTGCTGTTTGCAAGCAAAGACTTGGTAATGTGATCATGCAACCTTTTTATAAAATCTTATTCTGCTGAAAACATTAATCTTGCTTCATGGATGTGAAAAGTTAGCTTTCCAGAACTTTTCTAAAGTTGAATGAGATCAGCTTGCTTTCTTCTTTCAGACCCGATAATCATATTTATCCTTAATATTGCTCTGTTACCTACAAGTAGCTTTAACTTGTGACCTACATTTTCAGAAATATTGCTGTTGATATGTTTCATCACCTTGAAACATATCCACAGCCAAATCCTTCCTGAACCAGCCTGGTTTAGAAAAACAGATTTATTTCTAGATTAGATCACTGTCACACTGTTTTCTGGAATCTCCAGTTATATAACTAACTTCAGTTCATGCAGAACACTGCAGCAAGAAGTTTCAACATCACTCATCTTAAAATCTCTACACCAGCTTCCAGTTAAACAGAGAACAAATAGGTTTTAAAATCCCACTAACTTTAATGATTTGCCCTGTTTTTTATGTTTCTTTGATGCTAAAAGAATATAAAGAATGAATACACACATAGCTGTTTTCTCAAACTGTTAGCTCATGTATTTTTGTTGTGACATATTTCAATTATTTTCTTTTTCATTTTTGTAAAAAGAAAATAATTCTTCACAAATGTCATTTTCTCCCTTAATAATAAACACCTTCATTTGAAAACTAGATCTTGTGCACCCTTTAATTATCTTTGAC
Source organism: Poecilia latipinna (assembly GCF_001443285.1). Taxonomy (NCBI): domain Eukaryota; kingdom Metazoa; phylum Chordata; class Actinopteri; order Cyprinodontiformes; family Poeciliidae; genus Poecilia; species Poecilia latipinna. Next base: position 363,488 of record NW_015113197.1, read on the forward strand.
TAATTTTCAAATTGGTTTGATGTTTTAGAACACCGAAGAGTGACAAATATGCCAAAAAAAGGAAGTGAAGAATGGGGCAAACACTTTTTCATTCCACATACTTTAAATCTGACTTGATATGAAAGGACTGAATTGTCTTTTTCTGCACAGTGCCTTGTGAGTCTCAGTTCTCGTATGTGGTGAACCAAACCGGCATGACAAAAATAAACTGAGTTGAATTTCAATAAAGAAATAAATTGGTGAAGCTGCCGGATCTGTTAGATGTTGGGTGTTTGTATTTAATGAAGATGGCTTCTTTCACTCCTCTTTCTGAGACTCTACTGTCATGAACTCCTTGTCCTTGAGACATAGCTGAACTGCTGAGTCCTGAACCGACAGCTGACTGTTCTGACCCAGAGCTGCATACACCACACCACTTACCCTGTGTTGCTGTTTAGTCCTTGGGATGAAGTAACCATGTTGCAATCCAAGAAAGGCAGGAATATTTTGCTCCTTAGTATCTCAAATACGTCAGCCAGAATCGACCAAATAGTAAAATAATATCAAGTCTCATCAGGCTTTAGTTCTACTTCACATCCTGTTTCTGTTTCTATTTCTCTTTCTGTGCTCACAAGAACCTCCCAGCACAATGTCGTATAAATGCAGCAATGACATCATCCAGATGGGCTTTAATGAGCCAAATGTAATATGTACTGCCAGCAGCAGCCATTAACTCGGAGTTGTTACACAATTTAAAAAAGGAGCCAAAACATTAGAGTAAAGCGTATCAACAGGGGATAAAGAAAGGAGGACACATTTTACTAGATCTAATTTAGAGCATTTATTCAGAGATGAGACAGAAAATATAACTAAGCCACAAACTAGAGTATGACTGGAATTCTGGAATTTTTAATCTGAGTTAAAAAAAAATAAAAATAAATCTGAACTTTTCACAACTGCCTGATATTTTTTTAAAAAAAAAAAGCAGTGTGACAGTTCATGTTTAGAAAAGTGTCATTCTGACAAAGAATGCCTCTGCTTCATTCACTCTCGAACGCAACTCAATTTTTAGCCAGTCGCTTATTTATTTATTATTTTTCAATTATGGCTTTGTGACTGCTGTGCATTTTAACACAAAAAAGAAAAAAAAAGAAAATGTAAAAAAATGTTCACATTTGGGTCCATCTTCTTCCCAAAGCTGCTGGGATTTGGTCCAGAAGCAATTTTCTGACAGCCATTTTTAATCCTTTGATTAAAAGCTTATCTCATAAAAACAGGCATCCAAGCCAGACACTGACTGCCTCCAGCACAACACAATAAATAGATAAATACATGCAGAAATGGTGATGTCTGTGAACAGGATGTAATGGGTCTTTGTTTATTTTTATTGTTTTTTCAACTTTATGTTCTCTTTTTGTTGAAGCTACATCTGGTCTGATGTGCTTATCTGTGCCACGTCGGCTGAGCTGCTGCCAATAACTTCACCTTTTCCTATAGATGATGCTCTTGGCCCTGTCTTTCAGAAGTTGACCTTGTCTGTCTTCTACAAAAAGCAACCAAAGGAGCTACAGCTTTGACAAACTCTGTTATTGTTGTAAAAGCCTGTTTCTCTCGTGGACAAAGGTCGGAGCGTTTGTCACATAGCCTCTAAAGGCTTTAGGAGCTTATCTGTAAAATGTTTTCCTCTCCTTGATGAAGAAAAGAGCTACTGCTGCCATTACCTTTTTACTTTTCTTTAACACAAAAAAAATACACCTGGATCATCTGTTTCTTTCTTAGTGTATCTGTTCTGTCTTCTCAAACCCCAAGGCCGTTTGCCCCAGTCAGCTGTGGTAGACGGCCGTTTACACTAAGAGATTTTCCTCTCTAAAGTTGCTACATGCATCCTCAGTGTAAGGGATTGCTGTAAGGTCGATGACACAACTCAAGTGACTGCCCACTGTCACCATGTGCTTGTCCAGGAGGAATGAATGCTGCAAGTAAGTAGCTGTTTCCATTCCAAATGTGCACAAAACTTTGTTGATGTAACTGAGTTTTTTATTTAATGGAAACACCATAATTGCTAAATTGTGGTTTTTCTGACGGATGGAAACACAGTGAGTGACTTGAAGCAATCTGCTTGATTTCTTCAGATGGAAAACTTTTTAAACTAATTTGAATAATAAATCTGAATTGGACTGCACTGTTTGATAATTAGGATTAATTGAAACACATAATTGAATTTAGTCGACTTTTTTGAGATGATGTGTTTATATGGGTGCTATTTAAGTAAACTGACTTAAAGCCAAACTGAATTTGGTCTGTTTTTCTCCACAGTCATCAACCTTTGGTCACATTGAGGAAATACTTTCATATCCATAGACAGGAGTTCAACTTCCTGTTCCAGTTTGCTCGGTCCAGCCGAGTCACAGGTCCCTCCTGAGATGTATCCTCTTGTTTCTGATGTGCTGGAGGATGTAGTGCCCCCTCTCCTCCACCAGGCGGACCAGAGGCCTGAGAGCCGTGTACCCGCCACGGCTTTCCCAGAACTCCTTGTCTACGTAGAGGGAGCGCAGCAGCAGATGTTCCAGACAGCCAGAGCGGAGCACGGAGACAGCTTTCTCTGGAAACCTGAGCAGAGACGACAGACGACATGAAACAGCTTCACCTGCTGCAGCTCCATGGTAGGGCTAATGCAGCTTCCTCACACCAAGAAGTTTCTATTTGTGCCCAAATTAGTTTTAGATTTTCATTAAGACGTTCTCATTCATTTTGTTGTGTTTATCAGTAAGAAATATAAATATATTTGAGACTATTTAATAACTTGTTTATTGAGTTTTTGAGTAGGGGACAATAGAACTACCAAAGCAGGATGTATTCTTTAGAACTATAAACCAACGGATCATTAATTATGTCTAAACTTTAAACTTATAGAACCCCCCCAGTAAACCCTGGGGCTGTTTTACATCACTACTTATTCCGTCTGTTAAACTTATTGCTGTTGCTAATTGTCTAAGAATCTTTTAGAAGAAAAGCTGAACAGGAGGTGATGATACTTCACAGTATTAAAATTATAATACAAAAAAAATAAATAAATGAATTCAGTCTTACATCTGTTAAAAACAAGAAAGGTTGTGGTTTTTTTTTCAGTGATCATTTTTGGTGTTAGGCTCCAATCCTTTACACACAAAAAATACTCTTTTAAAATTGCCAAAACAATATCTGTAGTGAAACCTGTTTAATTTAATGTCATTCAATGTTAAGTTAATCTACTGAGGCTATCTGGCAAATGTTATAATTTTGTCTATTACTGGCTTACTGACGCCATCTTGTGGTCGCTTTTATTACTACGACTTGTTTATCAGAAAGGAAGAAAGCCGTTGGTCCATGTATTCAGAAAGAAGCTCTCTTTGTTGTGTTTTCTTAATCTAAGTGCAGAAACGGCATCGTCTGTAAGTACTGTTCTAATTTGCTTGTCATATAAATCATAATTTGTAACCCGTTGACATGTTTTATGTGACGATAGATATTTTTACTTGTGTTAGCTCGGCGCGTTAGCCTAGCTGGCATTCATTTTCTGTACCTTTGTGTGTTACAGTTTTACACGATTCTCATTAAACCCTGCTAAAGAACCAAATGGAGTGCTTCTTGGTGGACGGATGGGAAAGTGTTTAGCTACCTGTATAGCTGAGTTACTGTTAAAAGTCACAGTGCTTAGCGAGGCCAGGACAATATCTGTTGATTTTAGCAATGGTGACTAGAAAGGTTGTTAGATGTTTTATGTGCGTCCTCCTGTTTCGCAATGTAGATGTGGGCAAGTGTGTGTGTGCGTGTGTGTGGGTGTGTGTGCGTGTGTGTTCTGTTTGTTCAGCAGTCACACTGTTCACTCACTCATCAATGCCCTCAAGCAGCCTGAAGTTGAGGTTGCTGCTGGATTGCTTTGGTCTGCCAGCATTATCTATGAACACGAGTCTGGAAGGATCCGTCTTCCTCACCTGAGCAAACAGACGCACAGGTAAACAGATGGGATTGTCCACTGTGCTATTATTTATTATCCTTTATTTCACCAGGAAAATCCAACTGAGATTAAAAATCTCTTTTAGAAAAGAATCCTGAAGATATTAAATATCGCTTTAATGGAAATGTACTAGTAGAGGTCTACCAATGATTCTACCGGATCAGCATCTGCGACAGATATTTTTATTTTCTGATATTTAGTTTGCAGGTAAATATTTTAGTCTGTAAACTAACATATTTAATTTGTACAGTCTGTATGTGTTTTATTTCCACTTATTTCACCTGGACAACAACCATGCCATGCATTAATGTGGCCTGGATCAAAAACGTTGGCATTAAGATTATTGTACAATTATTACATAATGAAAAAAAAATTAATTGAAATAATTATCAACTTGTTCAGTAATGATAATAATCATTCCATTACATTAAAACAACAGAGATGAACAGCATGCTACAGTGTAATCTAAATTTGGAGTGTTTTTCTTCAGCTCCAACGTCATGTAAGGAAAATGAACAAAGGAAACTGGTTCAGTCCATTTCAGCATATTAAATGTCAGCATTCCCATTACTATGATAATAACGACATGGCAACAGCATGAAAAAGAAAAATTGCAGGACTTATACAGCTATTTGAAACAGCAGTTTCTGTAAGACTTAGATTTTAAAACGGCACTAGTGACGTATAATTGCTTTGCTCACCAGGATGTGAACCAGCTGCAACTCCTTGCTGTTGCCACACTTAATGTTCAGACGGTTCTCCACGCAGAGTTCTGCTGGATCGGGTGTAAACCCACAGCAGTTCCTGTCCAGACGGTCATTTACCTGGATAAGAGAAAAAAGGAGCACAAGAAATATGTCAGATAAAAATAGAATAAGATACGGCTATGGGATAATTATTTTCTTGCCGTTCCTGGAAACAATAAGTCCTCTTTATAAGTCTACCATAAGCTCAATAAGTCTACCATAAGCTGCTGGGTTTTGTTCTCCAGATCCATGTAAGTCTCATGTGTGACCTTGGTGGTCACTGGTTGTTTGCAACATTCAAGAATACCTGCCTATAAAACGATATTCATAAGGAGGGCTTGTGGTTCTGGTTGCCTGGTTCACATGCATCATTTTGCTTCAGCAAAGCTCATTCTGTAGAAGCACTGCTGCACAAAGTAAGAGACATTAAACACCAGACTTACCTGCCGTACCCACCAGTCCACCTCTCAACCTGCCCTGTCACCATCAACCAATCAGAATACTCCCCTGACGCTCAGTTCCTCCACTAATCACTCTGACTCTGATATTCTCAATGTTTTAGTCTGAACATTGTCACATTTACCAATAAGTCCCACCTCACCAGCAGCATTTTGGAGGATTTTCACTGCATTTTGTGAATCCCTGATGGTAAAAGAATTACAGTAGTTCAGCCTAGAAGGAACGAATTCATGGACTAGTTTTTGAGTATCACCCCCAGACAGGATATTTCTAAATTTGGCAATATAGAAAGAAGGAAAATCTAGGTTCTAAGTCAATGTAGGTTTTAAGTAATAATCAACATAAACTTTAAGTTTTAGGACTTACTACCAAGAGTGAACATCAGCTCTCTTTCAATCTATTTTGAACCTGATTTCTGGGATGCTGCTGTCCATGGTTCTGAACAGAATTCAAAGATGATGCAGTGAAAAAGTCTCACAATAACATAACTCATGCTTTATTTGTTAATAATCAAGACTGTTAGTATTTTATTTTATGATAACTTGATTTGATATTTTTCAACATTTTAAGGATTTTATTGTTTTTTTTTTTTATGTTGTTTGATTGCAATGGTGCATTCATTGACAGAATGTAGACTAGGAATTCTTATTACTTTTTTTTTTTTTTTTTTTTTGCAGCTTCTGTTTTCCAAAGCAAATAGCAACAGGTTGGGCTGGGGCCCTGTTGGACCCATCAGATCCACAGACTTAGGATGGTTTCCAATGTCAATCAGTCAATCAATCAATCAATCAATCAATCAATCAATCAATCAATCAATCAATCAATCAATCTATTTTATTTATGAAGCACTCTTCATACTAAAAACAGCTCAAAGTGAAGTACAGATCATTAAAAATAAACCCACATTTCTCACCACGGAGGTCTTCTCATCAGGGTCTTAGTGTGACTGTGTGGGTGTAAGGAGGAACTAAATCAAGTTGACAGAATGAACATCAGCATGTACAACAAGAAAACAGGAAGTGGTGTTTTATACCATAGTCATAGTGCTGATGCATCCTCTAATTACAATAACTGAATGTCAGAAAGCATTGGAGAAGAGCAGGCTGGACAACAGAAAACTCACAAGGCAAGAACCTGATGAGGAGTGGAGGAAACTGACGGACATCTTATCTGCTGGGGACGTAAAAGAACCATGAGAACCAGATGGGAACAATCAGCAAAATGCAGAGTAGCTGAGGCATGAACTGAGGGAAAATGACCCATTGTCACAGAAGATTAACTCAGAAATCTGCAGAAGAGACAACATAAAGCAAAGACTACAGAGTAAGGGTGTTTTCACGCCAGATAGTCAGGGGGACTCAGTTCAATTGGAGACCAAATGTGCAACATTTGTTACATTTCCAGCTTCAATGGTTCACTTTAACCTGTTTCCCTCCTCGCCTGTGGTGGTGCTGCACCAAGAACCACTGAGGGAAACAACATAAAAACCTCTGAAGACACTGAGCGCAACTTCCTTCTTCACAAAATGCAAACAAAAATGGAGTGGAGTCAGATTTTAGTGGTTGTAGGATTTCTCTTTTGTCTTTGTCGAAAGACCTTGACCCATTGTGCTAGACCTGCATGTTTGTTTTAGTTGTATTTACCCAGAATGCCATGCACTAGAGTCAATTTCCTGCTTTTGAAGCGGTCTCTGGTCCGCTTGGCATTCACATTATGCATTAAAACTGAACCAAAATTCCCTTCAATGAAACCCGGACCCATTCACACCTGGAGCCACTCTGCTCTGCTCCTGGAGCCACAGGACGTGTCGAGGCAACATGTAGGAACAAGTGTTCAGCTCAATCTGAGGATATTAGAGGTTGGCCATGTTACAGGGATCGACTACTGGCAGCAAGGGGGAGAATCTGCCTCATGGGTTATTCATATTCAGTCTCACAGACACACACACGCACATACACTTTAGAAGGAGTTTAAATACACACTCCATCTCAGAACAAAGCAGCTCTAAATTACTACTGCAGGCTGTGAAATCAGAGGGTCCATCCTGTTTCAGACATGTCAGAGCGAGCAGAGCAATACGTTCAAAACACTGAGACAGTAAACCATTTACTGTACATGCAAGGAAACTAGGCAGAAACAAAATAGACTCTCAGTGTGTGATGACGTCCAATAACTGTACCTGATCTCCACAATAAAACGTCTTTCTAGATCTTTTATTTTTCTTTAGGTTGGAAACCATGGAAACATAACTCTAGTGAGATACAGGCTAAAACAAAACTGAAAAGAAAACATTGTAAAAATGACAATATCAATATATGCCTTTACTGCTCGATGCTGAATTACCAAGAACCACACACATTTTCTTCTTCTCCTCTTAATGTTTATTCTAATACACAAAGGATTAGCACAGCTTCAGGATTTGTTTAATATTCAGTTTCCTTTTCAGGCTCTTATTTGTGTCTGTGTGCTTGTATTGCTGCTGTCCTGGGGATTTTGATGTTCAGACTGAAAAACACAAATAAATACAAGTTACTGTGAGGGAATAGAAGCTACAGAAGTTACTATTTGAGTAAGAATAATCCCCTAAAGTGACAGAAGCTTAAAGGAAGTATACATACTGCAATGGGAAAAAACAAACTGAGACAGAGACAGCATTAGTGCTGGCACACACACACACACACACACACACACACACACACACACACACACACACACCACTCATGTTCTCATTTAGCTGAAGTTTTTTTTTAGCATAATCACATTAATATTAATCATCTGCAGGGTTGTCATGACATGGTATCTGTAGGTGAATTATGTCATACACATGGATGTATGAACTGTATATATACTGTACATTGAACATAAATACAATTGTGTTTGTGTTCGAATCATTCCTCCATTTCAAACCTTCAACATGTACCAATAAAATATGGGAGCTAATTGGTTCTCACAGCAACTACAGTGACTTCAAAGGAGACAACGTAACAGCGTGAAACATTTACGCTTCATTTTGACCCATATTTTCTACTGAAGGAGAACTGCATGCACACCAGACCAAGCCAGCCACACTTGGATTTTTATGAAGAATCTGGTTATATATTGTTGTGTTAAAATGTATGGTCTTCCCTGGAAACATGGAGAAGCAGAAAAAAAATGGCTGTGGACCAGAATGAGACAATTTTCACCTCGATCAACGTAGACTGGCAACTGGCTGGTCGGAAACTTATTGGTCTGATCTCTTTTTGGTCAGTAAATGCACCGTCTCTGATTGCTACCCGTTTGTGGTGATAGCAACAGTGGTGCTGTTTCACATAGTCAGAGGAAGCAGAGATATGTAAGAAGCTATTTTAAAGTAAACCGCAACATGTTGATTGATTCAGGCCAAAGGAGAGAGAGCAAAACTTTCAGCAGAAACCAGTAAGGCTGGACAGATTCCAGCAGTGGTGCTCTGCTTTATCCGGTGGAGCTTTAGACTCTGTCTGTTTTGGAACATTACAAAATAATGTAACCATCTCTGTTTTATAGGAAATACAGAAAGATTGAAAACATCATCTCCATAAACTTTTTGTCTAAACTGATTAGCCATAACATAATGACCACTGACCAGCAACCACCTAATATTCTAGAACATTCTACTAAAACTCTTGGATCTGAGTGTTGCAGCGGTGGAAAAGAGCAAAACAACCAGAGGAACTAATCAGAGGAAATGTGGTACAGCTGTGGAAAAAAGAAACTGAGGGAATTACAGTGCCCATAAAAATATTCATCTCCTCAGATTGTTTGCTTTAGGCTTTTGTTGTTTTTACAAATCAAACTCTGTCCCCTAAAAGGGGGAAATTATATAAAATCAACTTTTTTGAGCATTGTATTATGTTAGAAAAGTTATTCCCTCATCAAAAATGTTCCTGGATTGTTGCTTTGATTCAGTCATGGATGTTTGAGAAATCCTTTAATCTCCAGTGGCAACCATTTGGGGGTAAAAAGCACCAATAACAAACCTGCCCTGAATTTTATTTAGGACTATCTGAGTAAAGGGGGCTGTAAGTAACTGTATGCCACATTTTGGGACTTTTATTAGTTAAAAACTTTAAAAGCAAAATATCACTTCTATCCCTCATCATAATGAGGCATTACTTTGACTGCCATAGAAACTCCCAATAAAATACATGAAGGTCAGAAGTTGCAGCAGGATCGAATGTGTAAAAGTTGAACAGGTTTGAATAATTCTGCAAACCGAGTCAAAAGAAGAAAACGGAAACATGTTCTCTTACCTGTAGTAAGAAGTCAAACAGAGCCAGTCTTCCCCACTCTGCATGCAGAACCCCAACACACGGCTCTGAGCTCAGGCCTGTTTGGTTCCCACACTGGGCCCGCAGCAGCTTCTGGTACTGAACCCAGCTGAGAGGCACTGAGTTCTGGTCGCTGTCTTTATCATCCAGATGCTGAATGTCCGGGTCCCACCAAACTGCCGGCCTTGGCTCACCGTCAGTGAATCTGTAGGGTAGAATGTGATCGCGGAAAGTTCTGAGAACTGCTGGCAGACTTCTGTTGAGTCCGAGGACTCTGTCCAGGTGGAAAGCGAACACCTCAAACCAATCGTCAGGGCGTTTGACCAGGGAGCACAGCCCCCGCTGGCAGCGGCCGCTGTGCCCGGCTCCAGGCTGCTGTGAATCCCTCAGCGCTGGGATGTTCTGTGACAGGTAATCACATTCAGATTTTACAGTTTAGTTTTCATTGAGATTTAAAGCAAATACAAGCACAGTCTGGAAAAAAAAACAAAGTACACCCTTCAGTACTTAATGAAATGATCTGGTCAGAAACACAAAACAGATTCCACATATTAAAGAAAACACAAACAAAACTAGAATCATTGTTTACCAAACGCTTCCTGCTTACATCTATGATAGGAAAGATAATTTTGCTTCCTGTTGGGTTTTTTTGTTGTTTGTTTTTTGAAGCTGCTTGGTTGTCAATTAGATATTAAACCATTTGTCCTTCCTATCATAAATAGCCAATTACAGCCAGTGTTGTTACCAGGCTGAGCCCCTTCACCTCACTCTGCAGTATTTGCATCTCCTTCGGTAGTTTCTCATTTGTTTATAATGGTTAAACTTTTTGGGTCTTCTCCTGTGTCTTCAACTGGACCGGAGCTGGAATGTGAGTGAGTTCTTTTTAAACAGCTGTTTGCTGCTCTACAGCACGCAGGACAGAGCTTTCACAGTGCCAACATAGGAAGACATCAGCATGACCTTGCAGAAGCTGCCAATCATTTCAGGACAGCTGAAAAAGGCCAAACACTTCAAACCCATCAGTCAAAAGTGAGAAAATTGCAATGGTCCAGTCAAAGCCCAGAACCAAACCCGACTGACATGTTGTAGCAGGATCTTCAGAGAGCTGCACAAAAACTATGGCTGAAACTAATGCGTTCATTTCAATGAATTACATAGATTTTAACGATTTAAAAAATCTAAGACAATTAATCAATTTATTAATTTTTCATGTAAATGTCCTGAGCTGGAACCTTTGTATTCAGGTGTTTCTGGTACGCCCATAAATCTGATGCACGAGCAACATCCTCAAACAAAAGTAACGGAGGACGAAGCCACTTCTCTTGGTCCACTGTTTGTTAATTCTTCCTTATAAAAAAAAAACAATCTGATGGGACACAAACAGAATACTGTGTGTTCAAGTTGTGCTAAATGGAGTTAGCCTATCATTGAAGCCATTCAAGCCTAAAATAGAATCTCCATGCTAAACATATAGCAGCAGCACAGATGTTCCAAATGCTAATGTCAGCGTAAACTGTCAACATGTCTAAAGAAGTTCCATGAATGATCAGAAGTTCCTTAAACAGTGGAAACCTAAATGGATAGAATAAAACTTTGCTCCACTCTGATGGTGTAATAACCTAATATTAACAGATTAAAAACAACAAATATCTTGTTGTTGAGCTCATATGTTTATTTATTCAATAATTTAGTAGCATAAAGGGATGGAGGAACATACCTGGTGAGGTGCAGGCAGATCTAGCGCCACTTGGAGGACTTGTCCATGAGCCGGCACCCTGCTCTTACTGACAACTTCCCCTCCAGCCAGGAGCTCCATCTTCTCTATGTCGTCCCTGCTGAGCCAGTGCAGATGCTGCAGGTCTCCACCTATCCTGATCTTCCTTTGGTCAACATCTGAAAAGTCCGGCTCTGTGAGGCCCTGACACCAGTCCCTAACACCCTGCTGAGCGGTGGCTTCGACGTCCGACACAGCCTCTCTGTCATCCAGTGACAAATGACGATCCTCTCTCAGATCACTAGAGGGCATTTCCTCCTTACCCACACTGCCACGTTTCCCAGAGTGCTTTGAAGCTTTTCTGTATCTTTCCAAAGATGTGTGACTTTGGTTTTGCCTCTCCCTGGTCTGGCTGTCAGTCATCTGTCTGACTGTGACCTGGTGTGTGTGTCTGTGAGCAGCAGCTTTCCGGACACTTTTTATGGTGTCTGCTGCAGAAGACTTGTGGTCTGTTGTGGAAACATTTCCTTTGAGATGTGTGTGTGTGTGTAGAGTGTGCTTCACCACAGCAATGTGGCTGCTTGGCTTAGTTCTGCTCTGGAGCTCCATGTTGTTGCCTGTAAAGTCAGAACGCTGAGACTGAGTGAATACATCCGCCATGTCTTGGTTTCTTTGCTTCTTGTTGTGAAAGTCAGGATGATTCCTGACTTTCACAGCTCCTGCAGAGTTCGCTACAGCCTTTAGCAGTGCCGAGTGTGTGGACATCTCCTTCCCAGAGCTGCGTCTCCAGGTCCTGCTATGGATGTGAGGAGCAGGCTGCTGGAAGCCGCTGAGCGCTGCAGGCTCCACTACCCTGGGTTTCAACTTCCCCGCGGCACTCAGAATTCTGGACGGCTGCCGGTCAACGTCAGCAGGCGGCACAGGCAGGGGCAAAGTGACCGCCATCACGAAGATCATGAGGAAGAGGAGGAGGAGAGGAGAAAGGAGAACAATCCATCTTGGGCCACAGCAGAGTTTAGACCACACTCTCCAGTTCTGAGAAAATCAAAAATACACAAAAGGAAAGAGGACTGCAAGTCAGAGAACAGCAGAAGTATAATTATACTGGACTAGGATCATAAATCCCGTAGTTAGCAATTTTCTCTAAACAGAAAACAGTGTTTATGCATCTGGAAGGTTCCCTCAGCTCAACTTCTGGTTGCAGGACTGCAGTGTGTGTGCGTGTGCGCGTGTGTGTGTGTTGTCCTGTCTGCAGGAAAAGACACATTTCAAGTTTGAGACTATAGCCTATATAGCAGCTGGAGATCGCTGTGATATTTAACCAGAACAGACATCAGAGCTGCAGCCGTGTGTGTGTGTGTGTGTGTGTGTGTGTGTGTGTGTGTGTGTGTGTGTGCGTGCACGCGCTGTGAGCAGCAGAATAGGAAGCTAATGCTTCCAGTATTGACAGGAAAGATGGACCACCCTTCTGAGACCAGCATGAATGTGCCAGGTCCATAATTCGGAGCTGCCTTTCCTTTCCCAAACATTTGGTTCTGCAGGTGGTTTGATCCGACACACTGCCACTGAAGGTAGGTGACAAGGCAGCAACAGAGCAAAAACAGGCTTCAGGAGATCAAGGATTTGCGTTGAAACAACTTAAAGTGTTTCCACACCGGTAGTCCGGTAGACTCGGTTCTATTGGGGACCAAGATTGCAACATTTGTTCCATTTTCAGCTGCTGCGGTTCAGTTTTACACTGCACTGCATCAAATGAACCCAACCCTTTGAAAAACCTGTTCCCCTCTTCACCTGTGGTGGCGCTGTACCAAGAACCACTGAAGGAAATGACTTGAAAATCTCTGAAGACACTGAGACAAACTTCCTTCTTTATGAGACGTAAACAGAAAGAAGGAGAGATGAAGACTTTTAACCGATCGACAAAACGTCACAAATCAAGATGACTTTTATTGCCTTAGACTGCAGACATTCCCACAAAACCTCAGCACCTCTGGAAAATAACTTCATTTCATTTGGATTGCTATCCAGCAAACCAACACAATTTGTAGCATATATGAAGTGCAAGAGAAAACACACAACCTGTTAGAGCGAAAGGAGAGTCTATTGACATCCAATGTCAATACATGATCAGACTCCCAGTTGAATTTAGATCTGGAATTTAACTTCTACTTTTAATTCATTCACTTCTTTGTGTTGGTTTGTCACAGATGGGAGAGAATTCAGTGGGTATTTCTGCAGGCGCCGTAAATCAACCATCTTCATTCAGAGGCAGGAATGTTTCAGGGTCTTGGGAAATCTTTCCAACCTTCCAGCTGTTAACCACATTCCCAGATTCTCACCGGGCTCTGGGACTTTAGTGAAAGGATCCCATTATTCTTCACCTGGAATGTAAAGGAAAATCAGGCTCTATGTGCAGCAGCAGTGTCTCCTATGGTACACACACTTATGGCCCCATAGACCCAAAGAGGCATATGTGTGTGTGTGTGTGTGTGTGTGTGTGTGTGTGTGTGTGTGTAATAGACAAAGGAATCTGTCTTCCCATAGGATGATATAATGTTTGATCCCATGTGGAATGTTCATTTGTAGCAGACTTTTGCAGCCATGTTTTGTTGCTCTGTGTGTTTTTATGGACGTCTGGGTTCATTCCTTCAGGCTCAGCCTGCTGATGACCTCAGGGAGTAGTTTTAATCTTAAAACGTTTATTATGACATTCATAAGGAATGTCTTCATTCCTACAATCTTGGCTTAAAAGCAGTGAGACAGCTCCTCCTATAATGTAAAAAACAATCTTATTTGCTTTTATTTTCAATATGTAAGTTTTTTTTCCCCACTTGTTTTTTTCTGGATTGAATGTTATCTCTGTGTTTGTGCCTCTTTGTTGTTCTTGTTCTGACTGCAGCTCAGCACCAGCAGCTTCCACCCACCTGCTGCTCTCACATATCTGAATATTTGGATTGGAACCACACTTCTCATCTTCCTCCAACCACCTCATCTGCTCTGACAAGCTGCAACCTCCCAGCTCTTTTCTTTTCATTTTCTTATCTTACTTTTTTTGTTTCTGTAAATGACTGCAGGGATGGTATGCAGCAATATGTTGAGACATGCAACAGGTGCTGCAGCCAGCCAGCCTGTCAGTCAGTCAGCTGACTCGCCTCAGGAGAGGATGGAGCAGAGGGAGGACAGGGAATCGGGACAGATGGAAGAAGAAAAACACTCAGTTTCCAGAGAAAAGGTGTATGTTCAGTGAAACAATTCAGAGAGAAGCAGAGAAATTAGGTTGCTGCACTGAGTGATTATGTTGAATAAAAGACATTGATGAACTTTCTCACATACCGTGACTTTATCACAACCCAGTAGGGTTAAAGTTTTATGCCGATATGTTATGGTTCTATTGTGATAACCATAAAATCGCAATAAGAACTATTCATTACTTTTTTAGGGTACCTGTATGGCTGACACCGCTGACAAATAACCAGTTTCAATGACAGGAAAACAGTTTTAGGGAGGTTTAAACAGCATTAATTAGAATTTATCATTACAATGACAGATCATATTTATTATCATCATAAGAAATTTCTCAGAATAAATGATAAACAATACGATAAATGCCCACCCCTATTTGACAACACTTGGATATCTCCCATGTATTGCTAATGTTTACATTATCATAATCCAACTCACCAAACTTTTCCTCTGTTTTATGAGAACTAGCTGAATTCTCTGGGAATTTTCCTGAACCGCAAACAGGAAGAGATCCACTGTATTCATGAACTGCTAAGTTCATCCTATATTTCTGCTGCACCAGGAATAAAGTCCAGAAAAAATGCAATGTATATGAATATACTCATATCTTTAACAAACAGAAAACGACCTTGTGTAGATTCCTTTGTAAGTACAAACACAGAGGTGTTCTTCCTGTGTAATGAAATGTGAGCGGTCCACGGCCGTGTTCTGCTGTCAGCAGCTTTCTGCTGTAGAATCAAATGACCGCTCACATCGCCCAGGTGGATTATGTTTTGTGTATTTTTATTAGGTACAAGACATACACTCGATGTGTTAAACAGCATAAATTGTAGTGAAAAGATCATTTATTTCACAAATATCACACCAATAATCCTCCCACTAAGACTGTCTGAAAATACTAAGCTATATATATTTACCAACATATTATTATTTGTATATTTATTTCATTTTTTCTAACTGCATCAGTGATACTTTTATAGGTATTTATCGTCAAACTTAAGTTTTTTCAGTAGTACCGGAGTACTACCAGTGTACTCTGGTAGCCAGGCAATGACATTTAGTTGCCAAATTCACTGTTGCGTCTTTGTGCAAAGACAATAAATTAAGTGTAAATCTAAATTCAGTTCAGAAAACAAACAAAATAATTTACTATATAAAATGTAGATTTAGTAGATGGATCAAGCTCCAGATCCAGAGAGGCAGAAAATCATTTCACCAATTTCTGACTGGACCAATCAGATGTCTGTGTATCTGTATAGTTTGAACATCTGCATACTTGTTGTGTGGGGGCCACTAGTCAGTCACTGTTCAGCAGTCTGGGAGCGCATATGCCAGTTGCCCTGGAAACACCACTATAACAGACGTGAAGGCAGCGCTTCTAGTCAATACTAAGACTCCTCATGGGACTGTATGAGGAGTCACATCATAGTCCCTCACAACAGAGATGTCTCTCTAAGGACGACTTCCTCAGCTGCTGAAAATGCAAGTTAAACTCACTCCAATATAAATGAAGTTTGAACCAAGTTAACAGATGGTACGGGAAAATGTTCAGCAAGCATCCATATAACTAAGTCTGCTCATTCCATTTATACCTTAAAGGTTTTGGTGACTTTTAACAACAATAAACTGAGTTTCTGTAGCAGATTTAAAAGATAAACATTCTACTTATGTGTCAGTGTGTGCATGTTTATGTGAGTGTGTGTGTTATCAGTAAATAGTAGCACAGTAATTTACTGTACTGAAGTTAAGTAGATAATCACAGTTTGTTCAGACACCAGTAACCTGAGACGTCACTCAGAAGTAGATTTATAGAAGCAATTCTCTGCACAGAAACTAGAAAATTGCACACTATGGAAGTTTCTATAATTTACAATTTGTCCATTGAAGCTTTCCTCCAGTATGAATATTTTAGTTTAAGTAATTCTGATTCCAAGTATAATTTTACATCCCATAATTGTTGAAAATGTATTTTTTTATTTAGAACTTTATAGGCCTACAGCCCCTGAGTGTATAACACATTAAAATATTGCAAGACAATTGCTGTTGGATATACTTAAAGAAAAAAAAAGTTACACTATATGAAGAAGCATCTAGCAAATTAAAATGTAAATCATACAATACATTTTAACACCATATCTCCATGATTACACTCCTTCATTCTTATATGCTTAAATTTTTAGTGAATCATAGAAATAAAGTGCAACGTGTTTCATTTGTAAATGAAATGGTTAAGGAAAATCTCAGAACCATACGGTCAAATAAAGTACTTTTACAATGAGCTTCCTTCCATATTCTGTTTATATGTTAATTTGTTCAACAAGCAAGAAAAAATGAGCATTGATGTTACTGATGCATATAATGTTGTTTATGAAGGCTAAGACATGAACAGAGGGAGCTTCTTTTTAATGAAAGTAGCTGAGCTGAGAAGTACGTGCTGAAATGGATCTTTGTGCCATTTAGGCCAGAATGGGAAACCTCAGTCTGTTAACCTGTCAGGACTGCAGTGGTTTATTCTGCTGACATTTAAAATATGCTTAAGATTTTTTCTCCTCCTCCTCATTCTTCTGCAACCTTTATACTCAAAACAGAAAGGATTTGCTATCTGGTGACAGATCAAAATCAATAATTGTTCAAATTAATTTCAGCTTTACTTTCAAACAAATCAAAGCAAATATTGCAAAAGTTTAATATCTAAGATTTTTGTGTTAATCATAATGACAAATTTCATGTTTCTTGTTTTTTTTCTCTGTCTCATTGAGAAACCAGACATCAACACATTTTATTTACCCTGGATCGAGGATCGTTGCCATGCAGTAGAGTTTGGTTTTTCTGAGTCACAGAATCGTCTCTTCATGGCTGTTGCTGACGCTCCCTTCATGGTTTTGATGCCTCCTCATCTGCTCCTCTGCAGCCAGTGCAGTCACAACAGGAATCACGTCAGAGGCTAAAGCTTCGGCGGAGCTAAGTTGCAATGTTAATTCCTCTTCCAGAGCTAATGATCCTGTAGGCTTTTCCATGAGTGTCCACTGGTGAGCACTGAGGTTGTCTGGCAGCTCATATTCAGACCCAAAAGTTGCCAAAACCTGCTTCTGTTCATGGAGAATGAAAAACAAAACGCTTTTCCACCAGGTCTGCACATATTGATGGAGTCTTCTTATGTGCTGGTTGAGGTGCAATGACCATCTCCAAAGCAGGAGTACGCGAAGGTGGAATGTTTAAGATTCACCAATGTTAAGGAAGAAATTCTAAAATAGGTTAACTTTGGAAAAAGTCTGGCTCTCTCTCTTCCTCTGGATCCCAGGTCCTCTCGGTGAGCCATGTGTAGCCACAAGGAAAACAACAATGCGTGTTGACATCACAGAATTACAGAGTTTAATAAACTTACACCAGAAACTGCAGAACGGAGACATACATTCATTTACCTGACAGACTTGGAAAAGAAGGAAAGAAAGAAAAGCAAAGATGTGCAAAGACATCTTTGGAGAGTTGCAAGAGCAAATCTGATTCGTTACTTCTGTGTAGAAAGTTTTATAGTAAAAGGCGTATTCCTATCTTTAATTTATTCAAATAAGGCTTATCTTTGCTCATCCAATCCAGGAGCTATCTCTGACCCTCTATCTGAAGCTAGAAATCCCTGCGGTGTTTACAGCCTTTCACAGATGAGTGTGAAAAGCTACAACTTCCACTGTATTGTTTTCCCACAGACAAAAGGCAGTTCAAACGATCCTAGCAAACCATGTGCTGTAACTACAAGTAAAATAACGGTCAAAAAGTCAGAATACATTACTAAATTCAAAACCACAATTAGGCCATTTGAATCAAGACATTTTAAGTTTTAAAACTAGCTTATTTTAAATTTATTTTCTCAACACCAACTATTCCACGTCTGACAGAAACAACTTCCATTACTCTTCCCTGAGCCAGAAGTCCTTCGCTAACAGCTAGCTGGAGGATATAAACTCAGGGAGGTTAGCATCACTCAGCGCTTTGATCTTGTTTTTGGCATTGTCCCAGAGCGCAACATTAACAACTTTTGGGAATATTCCACAACCAAAGCATGTCCTCAAATATATCTGGAATGGCATTGCTGTTAGCATTGCCATACCAGGTGTACCACATTAGCAATTTGGTTTGTGTACCACACTAACAATTTGCTTGTGTAAGAAACTCCAAAGTTGCTTTGCTTGTAACAAGTCCCAGGGATGAACAGGTTCTGGTCTAAAATGTGTAAATTGATCACAGAACAATAGCCAGAAACCAGATGAAAATGCTACTAAAGCTGGTAAGACAAAGTCCTTGTCCTCAGCAAACGTGTCCTGTACCAACATGGGCTGGATGGTCATTCAGTAAGGAGGAAGACATTATTCCATAAAGAACCTTAAGAAAAAACAAAATTCAGTTTGCAACTGTTCAGCCATAATGACCATTGTTACATTTGGAGGAAAAACTGGGATGGTTATAAGCCTGGGAACACAACACCAACAGCATGGGAGTCGTGGTACTGTTTTACTTCAGGAGGAACTTTTAGATTTCATCCTGCCACATCTAAAAGATGTTGCAGGACATCTGAACTTCGAGTTTGTTGAGGAATGCAGTTTGAGACCACTGGTCTGAAGACATCAGTCTACAAGTTAAAGTCAACCAGACCCAGTTTTGGAAGGATGAAAGAAGGAAACCGAAAACATTTGACCCAAGTCTTCAAGGGCCTCTTCAAGTGTTTCTATGTAGCTCCAAATTATTTGAAGCCTATTTGCAGATTTTTTCATCAAGTACATCTAAAGCATTCAAAGGAAAACTCAGCTTAGATATAGCGGAATGCTACTTGACTTGTTATTGGCTGATGTTTGCCAATCAGCCAATCCAGGAGCGCACTGATTGGCTGTACTCCAAGGAGTGGAGATGTGAAAGACAGTGGAAGTCAACTTCAAAGTTATAGTTTTCACTGTAACTTTGGGCCGAGTGTCTCTCAGAATCACTAACATTTCTCT
>NW_015113197.1:387739-388998 GCF_001443285.1 Poecilia latipinna
CTGGAGACCGACGCTGGGTGTCTCACAAGTATAGAAACCAGCATCCTGTCTAACAGAGAGAGCCTGCCCAGGTGCAGATAATTAATTACCATAGCAACGGGTCCTAGACAGAGGCAGTGAGTAGTCTCGCAGCGCTGAATCAGATCTCACAATGTATTGTGGGAAGAATACATTTTCCTGTGACTATTCATGTTTTACTTACATAAAATTATTACTTCTCTGAATTTTTGAGTGTAAATTAAAATCCTTAGTCTGAAAATTGAAATTTTTTTTTAGAAATAAAGAATTACCAACGTTCTTCATGTTTTTTTATTTTGAACCATGAGTGAGAACAAAATGTGCGAAGCTTATAGTCGTCGGTCTCGGACCAAATTTTACTGACATGGGACTTGGCCATTGCATTTCAATTGTTTGTCAGTTCATGTATATCCCTATGACATACTTGACAATACTTTAAGATATGTATGTTAGACCAGCATGGATCTATTTATCAGGACAAATCTAAAACACTGGGACTAAAGTGATGGGCACACTTTGGCAGGCCCCTTAAAATTTCTGCAGGAATTTTCTAGTCGGGAGCCACCAGAGAGTCGAGAGCCACCAGCGACTCGAGAGCCACCAGCGAGCCACCAGTGAGTCGGGAGCCAGCAGTGAGACGAGAACCAACAGCAAGTCGAGAACCAGCAGCGACTTGGGAGCCACCAGACAGTGGGGAGCCACCAGACAGTGGAGAGCCACCAAAAAGTCGGGAGCCACAAGACAGTCGGAAGCCACCAAAAAGTTCAGAGTCACCAGAAAGTCGAGTCACCAGAAAGTCGAGAGCCACCAGAGACTCGAGAGCCACCAGTGAGTCAAGAGCCACCAGAGAGTCGAGAGCCACCAGCGACTCAAGAGCCACCAACGAGTCGTTAGGCAGCAGCAAGTCGTTAGGCAGCCGCAAATCGGGAACCACCGGCGAGTCGAGAGCCACCGGCGAGTCGAGAGCCACCCGCGAGTGGGGAGCCACCAGCGTGTCGAGAGCCACCAGAAAGTCGAGAACCACCAAAAAATCGAGAGCCACCAAAAAGTGGAGAACCACCAAAAAGTCGGGAGCCACCAGACAGTCGGGAGCCACCAGACAGTCGAGAGCCACCAGCAAGTCGAGAACCACCAAAAAGTGGAGAACCACCAAAAAGTCAGGAGCCACCAGACTGTTGGAAGCCACCAGAGAGTCGGGAGCCACCAGAGAGTCGGGAGCCACCAGAGAGTCGGGAGCCACC
>NW_015113198.1:0-9061 GCF_001443285.1 Poecilia latipinna
CACCTGTGGCCATTTGACCCAAAACAAGGACAGATAACTGAGGAGATGATGAGAATATACTCAGGGTGTTTTGGAAGAAAATGATTTGCAACCAAACAAAAGGAAAATCATCTCTAAAAAAAAAAAAAAAACTGAACTGAAAACCTGCCAGTGGGCTGGCTGCTAAATGAGGTGTTGGGGCAACCATATCTGGAGGTGAAAGCAAATGGAACTTAAGGTGAGTAAACCACATCACTGTTATCTCATACCTCCTTCAAACAGTCAATTGTCCTCAGTTATAGTAGGCTGAGAAATTTGACTGCTTTTATGTTATGCTTATTTAATCCTATTTTGCTGAACCCTCCAAGTGATTGTTTAAAACTCTGAATGCACATGTAATGGGAAATCGAATCTACGAACGTAGTCCTGTTAATTTCATTTGCTGACTGCAAGCTTCCTTTTGATGGACAAACTTTTCAAACTCTACTTGGTGTGTCCTATCCACCACAACTCTACTCCTGTCTTTGCATTGCATATTTACAATCAACTGTTCTCCATACAAAGAAAAGCACACGTACTGGAAAAAACATGTTGACTGGTGAATTAACTAGTGATTTGAATTTTACCTGTATATAAAAGAACTGTCGCAAAATATTGTTGTAACATATTCAATTTTAATAAAAGTATGCATGCAGTATATTCTCATATGAAAATGTCCATTTTTGTTTGACCTAAACTATGAAAACACATTTTACACATGTGTCAAAATGACACATTTTACCACATATTTGTGTTGATTTCAATGACACAATAGTTGTGTTAAAACCACATACACATTAGTTGTGTCAATAAAGACAAATGTGTTGTCCCTGAGTTGATTCGGCACGTGTTAAAATTTAACACATCACTGTCATTTGTTGCAATTAATGGGTCCTGTGCTTTTGATTGTGCTGTTGATTTTTTTTTATTATTTATTTGTCTTACCAGTTATTTTTAAATATTGATCATTTTTGATTTCTTCAATCTTGGATGACAAAATCCCTTAAAGGAGAACATGTAAGTCAGTTGATTTAAATTGGAATTATAAAGAAAAGGAGTTTTAAATGTGATATTTACAATGGCCATAAGAAGTCATGCACAACATTTCTCACTTGACCAGTGTGACAGTCATTAAATACGTTTTTGCTGTTGGGTTTATTTTCTGTCTTGTCTTGAAAAGCAGTATTAGGTCCAGACAGACTGTTATTTATTCTATTTCACACTGTCTGAACTGACTCTTTGAGCTCTGATTTCCTGTCACAGCTGCTTTACTACATCTGTAGTCTCTGAAATTTGACTGTTTTTTTTAAGTTAGATTGTGCAACTGTTGCATCACTTTAGGGGTCAGGCACTGATGCTCTGATTGGTCATGGCCTGTTCCGTATTTCCTGATTGCAGTTCCAAGGATGGCTTTACTGATTTTCTGAAGGGTCACCTTTGTTCCTACATTTTTCATTTCTGTGACTGCATGCGATCAGATGTTTCTTTTTCTCCTGTAATTTTCACCACTTGAAGTGCAGATGGTACATGCAGAAACAAATGGTAAAATAATCTGTCTGTGATTTTTGAAAAGCACTTTTAAACAAAATTTTGTGCAAATTCAAAGTGTTGGGAAGGTCACTTTCTGCTGCCGTCAGTATTTGCATGTCAGTCCTTTTGCCATTTGTTGGATCTTTTATAGGCTTTTCTCAAAAAAAAAAAAATTGTATAGTACAACCATACGTCATCTTGCTGTAACTCTACACATACCTACCATTATGTGCGTTTCCTGACGTTGGTCCTTGATCCACACTGCCCTGTATGTTTCTCTGGTTTAACAAACCTGATTAAGATGATTTGAGTTCTGTACAACCTCAGTAAACAGCCATGAATTGGAATCAGATTTGATGGGAAAGAATTAAAACATGCAGGACAATGTGGTTTGAGGACCAGGGAAGAAAAAGCGCCTTTGTTGACTGCTACTGGAAAATAAACCGTTAATTTCAAGACATTGCTAGATTTTTCTTTTTCCCCCCAAAAAATAAATACTGTAAGAAAAATCCCAAAGCTGACATTAATTAGGAGGCAAGTCTGCATTTGAGTATTCCAGATGCATAGAGAAAGGCAAGTTGATGTTTTGCTTTGAGTGAAGAGAGAATTAAAAACATGGGCTGCTTCCCACAGAAGTTATTTAATGAATCATATCACTAATATAATTGCTATGACTTATTTCACACCATTTTAAAGAATATTGTGAACAAGAATAAAGTGAATGATGCTTTAACGTCTCTTCAATTCAACCAGCTCTTCCTACTTGGTGACATTCGGCACTAACGGCTGCCATTAGGCTTTTGCTTTAACTGACGATCTGTCTTTTACATCACTCTGAAGGAATGTATTCCAAGACAATGTAGAAATGTTTCAATTCAGTCACTTTGTGGGGTTTTCAAGCATAAATATTCCATTGGAAATCATAGCACAGGATCTCCAGTTGATTAAAGAGTTGACAAGGGCAACTGGGCTACATGTGGGGAGCGACAAACGACGGTGATAAGCAACCGTTTTCTGCTACTCTAGGTAAACCCAAGACGGGATATTACAGTGACAAAGTTTTAACATTCTTCATCTTTCTTGCATTGCTGGCCTGCATGTGCACGTCTGCTCATACGACCTTAAAATTTCAAATGCACAAATTTCGGCAGTCGTTTGGCTGGAGGAGGGAAAGCTATTGTGGAGAGTGAACAATATTGCCTTATCTTTCATTAATTAGAGCAAACCTTTCAGGGTCCTGAATCAGCAGAGCAGCCCAGAATTATTACACTTTTACCATGCTTAAATGTCTGCTATTTTTTTTTTCCTGAAATGGTGTTCGTTTTAATGCAGATGTAATGGTGCACACATTTGTAAGATTTTTTTATTTATTTATTTATTTTTTCCCCGTTGTCAGTTCATATAATATTTTCCCAGAAAGTTTAGGTGTTATTTAGTGCTGGTTTGAGGCATGACTAAAATGCAGAGGAGAGCTTGAGATTGTCATGCATAATTTAATGAAACGAAGAGAACATTTACAGGTCACCGTAACAGAAGAGAGCACAGGCAAGAACATGGAAGGAATAGAACAAACAGAGGAGCTTAAATACTGAGAGAGAGAGAGAGAGAGAGAGAGAGAGGTGAAAGTGACAAAGAAACCAGAGTAGCTAATCATCTGAGAAAGCAGCAGACTGAAAGTGCAGAAACGGGGAAATCAAGGGATGGGAAATGGCTGAGAAGAGGAGCAAGATGGCACAAGCTGAGGAAAAGGTAAGAGATGAACAAAGCAGAGAATAACTTAAGAGACCAAACCACAAACTGACTTGATCAGAAACACTAATCTACAGAAAGAAGCTCAAAGCACAACCAATGAGATAAGGTAAACTAACTCAGGAATAAACTAAAATAACGAGAACTAACCAAATAAACAATAAAGATATCAAGTAGAAACGGGTGAAAACCGTAATACATACACCTGAGGATCATAACATTGAGAGGTCCCTAAAGGGTTTGGCTTGGTGGGGAAACGGGTCTCTGTTTTAGTAAGCAGATATCATATTAAAGCTATCCGTTTGATGTTTTAAACAGGATGTGGATAATCTAAAACAAAAGAAACTGTAAGAGGAGCAGTTGCCTATTCACTGTACTTGAGCACACACACACTTTTAACATTGCAACACTTTATGCTCTCCCGAGGCAGCAGATGGATCCAATAAAATTTGGCACAGTGGTTTTCACAGGAGATCATTTCATGGTTTATGTATGGTCTATCACCAGGGTGGGTTTATACACTATGACCTTTGCTTGCTTGGCTTTTTGCATATTTGCTTTCGTTTTTATGTCATTGCTGCAAATTTATGAAAATGGTTGGTAAAGAGGGTGAAGGACACAAATTTTAAGCTTGAAATTTAGCTTGTAAACATATGTGAATAGTTTCTGCATTTGTCCTAACTCATCTCCAGTTTATAAAATCCTCCAAGTAGCAGGCTTTGATTGACGTAGATTGCAGATAAGCTATGCATTATCAATGAACCTTAAGGCTAAGAGCTTTGGAGAATAAGGGGTGTACAAATTATTGATGGGCTTCTCCAACCATTACAAGGTTTGTCATAGAAAGTCTAAGTAGAGCTGGTGACTTAAAAAATAAAAAAAATAGTCAGTGCAACGGTTATCTGCACATTTGAGTTTGTCCTTACCAAAAGCAGGTGGAGGAGGTGGAACAAGTTTTTTTTTTTTTTTTTGTGAATCATTTGTGATTAATTTGGAAGAAAAAGTTACAAGTGACTCCACAAAGAGCAGCAGTGTGGGATATTTGTACAGAAATGAGAGAGAAGCTGTGAATGAGCTTTTATGTGGGAGTGTGTGGTTGAATTACCAAGCATGTAGAGATTTTTTATTTATTTTTTTTTATGTTGATCAGCTTTAGCAAACAAGTTAGATATGCTATTGTAATATGAAAGTACTTTCTCGAGAAATTAAGGGCTTTCTTGGCTTTGATGGAAGTTATTTTATCAAACATCATCTCTGAGAGAGGCCTTGACAAATTGTACGCTCTGATTGAAAAGTGCATCATCTGCCTAACATCCTTAATGTTTAAAAACTTCTCATGGAAATTCTTGTATCAGTGCATGTCTACATAGCTTGACAACACTTGGTCATTATTTAAATCTTTACACCTGGGACCTAATATGATGTTTAATTCAAAAGTTAAAGTATTTTTTTTTTGTTCTTTCTTTGCCTTTATCAATGGAACATGGTGTTCAGTTGATGGGTGTCTGATGCTGAACTGCTCCAAGTGGAGCATGATTTATTCAGGGTATTTGTTACTTTGATCATTTTAAAGTAAAATGCATCCTCCGAGTTGAGAAATGCAGTATCACTACAGACGCTGAGCTGATTATGGACAGAATTATCAATATTGAATTCATTTTAACTTGCAAGGTGGTCTCATTTCCATGCGATTCTCTGTAAATGGCACAGCTGAAAAGAGACAACTTTATTTTACTAGTTTTTAATCATTTTTTTCTTCACATTCCTACTGAGTTTCTTTAGCCTGACAGATAATCCAGAGGGGAGGGAAGTGGATCAGATTGATCTCATTACTGTCAACGCTCTAATAACCATAATAAATGGCAACTGTTGTAGGTAAATGTGCAGCAAATGGCACATGAACTTTAATAAGCTGTATAAATGGGTTGCATTAAATATTCTTGACCTACATTCAGTTAGCAAATCTTAAAACAGTCTCTTTATTTTCCTACTATGTGAAGCTTTTGAATTAACAAAAAAAAGGCTGTCAACTTTAGGTAAAAACATTTTTCCATCCTCTGTATGGAAAGAAATAAAAAAAAACTGAGTGATTTATTGAAAGTAATCTTAAGAGTTTACCCAGAAAATGGGAGGTTGTAGAATATTCATTGGAGAATGAACAACCAAGTGAGATGTGTCCATCTGATCCACTGACTACAGAGCAGAGAGAATAGACAAAAGAAATATGGAAACACACCATCAGTCTGGGTTTTATCTCATGACGTTTGAACTCGGAAACTTACAAGAATGAACACTATGAGCTGTCTTTAACATCAGGAAAGGGTTTATAATAAAAAAGCATTTATTTCTTTCAACCGAAAAGTACTTCCTTCATTTTTGCACATGGTCAGTACATTTGATTTAAAAATGCCTCAATGACATCATCCCATTTTACTTTCTGAAGAAATGTAAGGTAGCTGAAATGCAATACTCAAATATAAGGGGTCAAGGAAGATGAACTCAATAAATGCAGGTGCTA
The DNA here is from genome assembly GCF_001443285.1 of Poecilia latipinna. Taxonomy (NCBI): domain Eukaryota; kingdom Metazoa; phylum Chordata; class Actinopteri; order Cyprinodontiformes; family Poeciliidae; genus Poecilia; species Poecilia latipinna. The sequence continues at coordinate 5,816 of NW_015113198.1, forward strand.
CCACAGCAAGCATTGTTTAGTTCAGAGGTTCCCAAATCATGGCAGTGTTGAGAAAATAAATTTAAAATAAGCTAGTTTTAAAACTGAACATGTCTTGATTCAAATGGCCTAAATTGCGGTTTTAAAATCAGTAACGTATTCTGGCCTATTGACCTTTATGTTACCTGTAGTTACAGCAGATGGTTTGCTAGGATCGTTTGAACTGCCTTTTGTCTGTGGGAAAACAATACAGTAGAAGTTCTAGCTTTTCAAACTCATCTGTGAAAAGCCGTAAAAACAGCAGGGGTTCCTGGCTTGAGACAAAGGTCAGAGATAGCTCCTGGTTGGATGAGCAAAGATACGCCTGATTTGAATAAATTAAAGAAAAGAAGATAAAACTTTCCAATACAGAGTAACAAATCAGATTTTGCTCTTGCAACTTCTCCAAAGACGTCTTTGCTTTTTGTTTGTCGTTTCGTCTTTTTCTCTCTCAGGTAAATTCATGTGTTGTTTGTGCTCTGATGTTTCTGATGTTTTGTGATGTGTTTGTCTGGTGATAGTATGCATCTGTCTTGAATAAAGTGCTGATTATTGTGACGCTGTTATCTCTGCGTGATCTCAGTCCTTGCGCACAGCATTTTTCTGAACCCGGGCATAAGAGAGGATTTAACGAGTCAAAAGGTTTTTAAAGTTCAAGAATTTCTCCTCTCTTAACAGCAGCAAAACGCAAAGAACTTTTCACAGTTTTCCCCCAAACTAACAGACTGTTGAGTGAAGCTGTTGGACGCAGCAGGTAAAGTTAGCTAAAAGATGACTAGCTAATATCAATACAGCACCTTAACCTTAACAAATAGCCTGTAGGCTACCGATGTTGTTGTCTATGTCCAGCTACGTACATTCATTTTGCCCCCAAAAGAAGTCAATCCTTCCCCCCCACCCTCTCACAAAGTCGTTCAACCAGACAGCTATTTGTAATTTGTAATCCATAGGGGGGCCCAGGAGAAAAAGTTTGGGAACCACTGGTTTAGTAAAGGTGTGAATCACTTCTAATTCATCACACTGAATCACTTTGTTTTTTTTTTTTTGTTTTTTTTCATTTAAACAGTACTTCACAGGACTCAGGAACAGATGAATATTTAATTTCTGCCTTCCTACTCTCCTTGCCTTTACTATTTTAGTCCACAAAGCAATTAGATGTTTTTTAACCAAAAATAATGAGCTTAAATATGTCTATCATTTTCTTGCTTCCACTGTTAATATATTGTTTTTTGTTCCAAATGTCTGAAAGACATATTTTCAGTTAATGCACTGTTGAATTGGTGAACAATGAGCTTGTGACCTTCTTTTCATTTTCTGACCTGGACTGTGGGTTTGAGAGCTCAGTGGACAAAGTATCCATTTTTTTAAATCCGGCTTGCAAATATGACATCAGACAGCTCTGCTGGTTACTGAGAATGTTGACATTAATGTAAAATATGTGAAGCAATTAGTGAAGTGAGAAAAACTCGTGTAATTAGAAGAAAGCGAATCTGTTGCTGCTGTGACAAGGAGGAGGTGATGAAGAGAAGCTCCTTTGGCTCCAACAATACTGCTGTACTGGGGAGGGGGGTCCCGTTTAGTTCCTTTTACATTAAATATTTTCCCGTCTTTCATAATTTCACATCCTCTTCTCCATGCCTTTCAGTATCATGTATAATTAGCTCGGTTTCTCATGTGTTGTTTTGAATTATTCATGTTGAGCATAGTTAAGTTCTGCATGAGGAAGAAATTTGGAGGTAAAGTTGTCGCAGTTCAATGAAAATGAGTAACAGATTTAGGGGCTTTGGAGAAATTAAGTTGAGGAAGCTCAAATATTTATTTAAAGGAGGCAAATATGGTAAATCCTAAAGTTCAATGTCAATTAAAAACAATCTAATGCAAAAAAAAAAAAAAATACAAATTGGCTGTCATTATTTAAAACTATACGAGCAAACACTATTTCATATATTATAGCTAATTTGGTATAATTTACATGTTTTAAAAAAATAGTTTGGGGGGGAAAAATGCAAATATTGTTTATGCCCGTATAAGGCTCTTGGTCACAGATTTGTGTGCAGCTTGGATAGGTTCTGAGAGTGCGAGTGAACACACTGTAAATTATTGAAGACAACTCTACAGAAAATCCTCTGACATGCAGCAGGTTTGTGCTCATTAGTTAAAGTTGATACAGAAACTGAATAATTGCTCACTTTGAGATCTGCTACAGTATACAAGATGATATATACACATCAAACAAACCCATGCATCTGCCAGGAAGTAGTGAGACATATATGTCATCATTTTTGTTTTGACTTAATTAATTTGAATGTTTTGCAGCTGTAAATTGTTGTTTTCTCTTTATATGTAGGATCACTCCTGTTGGTAATGAGCTCCATACTTGTTCAAGCAGAGGCCCACAGTCCAAAGTACTTGAACTATATCTGAACTAGGAAGTGACGTTTTGCCCTGGTATTATCTCACTCTTTGTTGGAACTAGTCTTACTAACTCTCAAAGTCTGAAGGGAGCCTCTAAGGCAGAGGTTCCTAAACTGGGGCGCGCCCCCTAGGGGGGGCGCCGTGTCATTGCAGGGGGGAAGCCGTCTGGATGAAAAAAAAACAAAAACATGAACACTGTATGCGCTGGGTTTTTACCTCAGAATGGCCAACTCTCTGTTATTCCTATGTCAGTTTGATACAGTAGAGGCTTCCATACTTACCATATTTGTGTCCTCTGTCACTTTTATCAGCAGTTAAAACTGTTTAATCCGTTGTTAACATGTTGTAACCTGTTTTTCCGAGCCGCCTTTAAACGCAACATGAGCGCTACGACGCTCGCGCTGGGTTTACACCTGTGAAGGAGACCTGCTGTTGCTGTGCGGAGCTACGTAGGTTTGTGTTAGAATCACGGCAGCAAACCAGCAAAACGCAAAGAACTTTTCAGTTTTTCCCTCCAAACTAACCGACTGAGTTGAGTAAAGCTGTTGGATGCAATGTTAGCTAAAAGATGACTAGCTAATATCAATACAGAACCTTAAGCTTAACAAGTACCTTGTAGGCTTCCGAGGTTTGTGTCTATTTTCAGCTACGTACATTCATTTTACCCCCAAAAAAGTCGATGCCCCCCGCCCCTCCCCCGTCACACGCGTCGTTTCAACCAGACAGCCATTTGTAATCCATAGGGGGGGCGCAGAAAATGTTTGGAAACCACTGATCTATACAATGTTTTATCTCAATTTGGCTTGGGTAGTT
>NW_015113198.1:12099-34004 GCF_001443285.1 Poecilia latipinna
TTTTTCGCCTCTCACATTTATTTTTCCCCCAAAAAAAAAAGCAGCCCCCCCCCCCCCCCCACACGCGTCGTTTCAACCAGACAGCCATTTGTAATCCATAGGGGGCGCGCAGAAAATGTTTGGAAACCACTGGGGGGGGGCGCAGAAGAAAAAGTTTGGGAACCACTGCTTAAGGGGTTTTCAGACCAGAACGCTGCAGATTGTTCAAGTTAATGAGAGCACAACAGTCATAAATCAAATGATCTCAATAGAGTTGAAGATGAAATGCTAAAGGTCTGCTATGACAGGAACCACTGGGATGGAGTCCCCAGAAATAGACAGAAGAGCTCCTTATTTAGGACAGAAACAATCAGCATAGCGAAGCAGAAACTGGAGCTGCAAAAAACATTAGCAGTAAAGTCTACAAATGCTAAGATAACCTTAAGATGCCTATATACTTTTTTAAACTTACTTTTACATGTCCCATGCGTTTCAGAAGCATTTGCAATCATGTAAATAATCAGGGGTGTGGTTCCTCTGAAATAAGGAAAAAATGGGTTTTGGGGATATAAATACACATATATTTTTTTGTGTTACTTTGTGTTGGTATATTTTAACAGTTTTAAAGATCATTTGGAATAATATTTTATTAGGCTTTCGTGTTCCTCTGAACAAAGATCTGTTATTGCTGTACCAACCGTCTAGACCCCTCAGATCTTCTGGTTCTGGTCTGCTCTACATCCCCAGAACCAGAACCAAACGAGGAGAAGCACCATTCAGTTTCTATGCACCACAGATTTGGAACAAACTTCCAGAAAACTGTAAAACAGCTGAAACACTGGGTGCCTTTAAATCTCAACTCAAACCCCGCCTATTTAGAGTTGCTTATGGCTAAATTAGGGTTAGGTTGTGGGTTTTGATGTCTTCAATGTTTTTACTGTTTTTATCTTTAGTTTTTATCTATTTATTAATTTCTTTTTATTTCTCTTTCTCACTGTGTACGTTTTAATGATGTAAAACCCCCTGGAAAATGTCCCAGTTAAACGACGTTTAACTAAAGTCCTACGGGGTTTAGATTCCCAGTTAAACGACGTTTCAACTAAAACCTATAGGTTGGAGTCCTTGTCAAACGGCGTTTTGACTAAAGTTCCAGAGGGTTAGAGCCCCAGTTAAACAGTTAAACAATATTTAACTGAAATCCTAAAATGGGTGCAGGTTTAATGTTTTTATCTTTTTTTTTTAAATCTTTTTCAAAATGTCTTTCTCTTTCTCACTGTTTTTTTTTCAATGTCACATGCTGTTTTTATTTTACAACCATAACATATAAAATTTGATTGATTGATTGAAGTGGATCTTATCAACTCTGGAGCTGTTACTATTAATATGTGGTTAAAATAGACTGGGAAAAAAAATTAAAAACAGGAACATAAAATTAACAAATGCATCAATGAGTAGAATGTTAAATTTTATGAAAATTACAATTGATAGTATGTGCTTTACATTTGTCTTTCGAGAGATGTTTGATTTTTCTTGCACATAAACATGAAAATAGCTGAAATAATTTCTCCACATAATCTGCCTGGAGAATGAATAGTTATTGGTTTAACTGTAACTGACTTCAAGCATAACCTCAAGAGGGAATCCCTCCACCCCACCCCCTCATCCTCCCTCCCCGTGAAACACGGAACTTATCCTTCTCTCGGTGCGCTCTTCAGCAGGGGTCGCTACTCTCCGTGTGAGAGTGGCAGTCAAAGCAGTGATCGGGTTTCCAGCTTTCATCAGCTCCCCTCAGACTAGGATTCCTTCCTCCGCTCGGCTTCACCTGCAGTACGCGCTCTCTTGCAGCTGGAGACGGAGCTTTGTCAAGAGCGCGGGGCAACTGCGCCTGAGAACCGGATACCATGCGTTACTTCTGGATACCCACGGCTTGGATCACCGGGATCGCTTTCCTCTTTGGATTTCAAGGCAAGGGATCGTTTAATTATTGTCTCCTTAAATGACCTGACAGGGTTTTTTTTTTCTGCCTAAGTTCAGAGGGAAATAACTTAACAGTGGATGTATAAATGTGCGTTTCCCCGTCTGACGCTAACTGGATCTAAGAAGGTAGGAGTCTCTTTCTTCCCTGAAAACACCTGATAAGGCAGAGAAGTATGCAGCCGCCGCGGTGAAGCCCCAGACTTCACCCTGTGTGACAGAAGTGCTGTCTTCACTCTAAGTTGCTGATGAGTGTATGAGCTGAGCTGCTAGACGTCTCTGTGTGTAGTAGCATTGTGTGACACAGAGGAAAACAACACTGACGGGTGATGGTGCAGGTGACTGCTTCAGCAGAGTTGACTGGGCTTCAGTGCAAAGCTTCAGATCTGTTTGAATCACTTTGCCATCTTGCACTTCCTTTTGCTCCTTAGAGTCATGTGTACATCCATTTGGATTGATCACGTTAGAGTCGTAGGACTTATTATGGTACAACTTTTTCAGGGAGTTCATACATTTTGAGTGTGTGATTCATGTGGCCCACCAGGGTGTTTGAAGATAACAAGGAAGTGCTGCAGGAAATGGGAATAAAACCTGTAATAGCCAGGCAACATGATAAACAGAAAAAGGAAATTCATTTTGATTTCATTACCCTTGCATTTTTCCTTTCTACTTGTATCTCAACATAAATGACTGAATGTAAGAGAGTCTACTCTAAAAGGAAATGTATCCATGATGTCGGAGTTGTTGTTTGGTATGCTTGGCTTTCAGTTAAATAGTCTGAACACTCTACAGCACTTCAGGCTGAGTGCTGGAACAAGAATTGACAATGGTGAACATGATGAGCTTTTTCTCTGCTCTGCTTAAATCAAGACACATGCTGAGGTGTCAGGGAGAGTGCTCCACAGAGAGACACCCGGGCTTTCACATCCCATTAATATGTTGCCTTTAGTTGTCCACATGGCTAAACGTGTATTATGATTTGCCACTTTGTGTTTATGAATGTGTTTAAATATGTACAGTTTTAGTATAACTGTTAAATGTGAATTTTAGCCTACAGACCTTGGTTCCTTGGGTAGATGTGTGCAGATGTAATTTTTTTTCATTCATTTAGTGCCGTTTACTGCTGCTGTTCTATTGAAACCAACAACTTATTGGGTGCTTCTTTTCATGATGCCCTGTTTCCCATACAACAGTAAAAGTTTTACACAAAAAAAGATCCATTCTTAAAATTCCCATGACTAACTATCTCAGTTCTTTGATTGGCTTTTGGCTCTTATTGTAATCTCTTTCATTAGTTCGCACCAAATGCCACATCTTCCTCTATTTGACTTGCTTATCACTTGTTGATTTTTGCCTCCTTTTGCTTTTTAACTCATCCTGTTGAATCATTCTCCAACACTCTGATTTGATTTCTTTCTTTCTATCTGCACTGCCTGGCAAGAGTGTCCACCAAAATAAAATAAAAAATCACACTTGCATTGCACCGTCTTTAGCTTTGATTACAGCCCTGTTCCAGAGTCCAATCTTCATACTACCTATCAAACTGAAGGCCTTTTTTATCCTGTTAGTCTCTAAGATTTTTGTTTTTCTTGTAGCTGCACTGCTATTCATTCTCAGTTCATTGAGTTTCCTTTGCATAGTTCATTTGCTCTTGCTTTTACAACTAAACGTAACCCAGAGTGACTGACATACTGTTTTTGTTGTTGTTTTTTTTTTTTCCATCTACATTCCTTCCTCAAAGACGATGGCTCTCCGTTTTCATCAGTTTAATATTGCTTTGGAGAGTTCGTTACCCAATTTTTAGCAGTTTTTGCAATGTCCTTAGATGTTTTTGCTGTTTAATGCATATCAGTGGTTTGACCTTTCTTAAATAAACCAACATCTTTTCCACAACACAACATGCCTTTCTACACATTATAGAAAATGGGAAGCTGATTGCATTAGCTGGGGTTAAATAAATTTTTGCCAGCTGGAATATAAGTGCCCATGCTCTAATTATCCAATAGGAGGCATAAAGCTATTTGCGTTGTTAAATCCAAGCTGGCTTTAAAAGGAAAAAAACGAATTGAATAACAAACACTTGTGTTTTTGTATCACAATGCAGAAACTACACTGCTCAAAAAAATAAAGGGAACACGCAAATAACACATCCTAGATCTGAATGAATGAAATATTCTCATTGAATACTTTGTTCTGTACAAAGTTGAATGTGCTGACAACAAAATCACACAAAATTCATCAATGGAAATCAAATTTATTAACCAATGGAGGCCTGGATTTGGAGCCACACACAAAATTAAAGTGAAATATTCCCTTTATTTTTTTGAGCAGTATATTTTCAGAAGCATTATCAAACCTGACTCTGTATAAAATTTGCAGATCTGTTCTAGTTTTTCTTCATATTCAAACTTAAATGTTTCATATTCTGAATTAAATTTTAACCAAGCTTATGACCAAAATAAAATGCACGCACTTTTCAAATGATTGCTAATGGAATCGGCTATCTCAAGCAACCCGACTCTCAGAAAAAGTGATTACCCATCATGCTAAATCATAAATTAGCTCAGTCACAAAAGTATGTTGTTCTTTGATCTGACAACATGGAACAAATCTTTTAAACGAGGCAATTGATTGAATTTGTTGTAAGACTTTGTTCCTCCTTTGTTTGCAATGTTACTCAGGTTACTCAGTTTAATGTCTTCATTTATGCTAACTGATTTGGTGCATTGCTGCCACTGTGACCTACTGTCTGTATTGTGGATTTTTCCAGTTTTGGTATGACTTCTTGTCATTATTCTTCCATAATGAAAGTACTGAGGCATTTGTGAAAATGTAGTAGAAAGTACAGATATTTATCTTAAACTGCAGGGGGGGAAAAGTAATCGGAACATAAATGCTCAAGGTACATATGTGAAAAATCTATTTAGGTACAGTAACGGAATATTTTTATTTCACTTGACACCTTTGGGTATATTTTTGCATATGCTGCCAGCATGTTTCATTTATGGCTATGTAAACACATGTGGATTGAAGTTTGACATCTAAATAAAGCTCTCTCACTGAAGGTGCAGTAGGAGTATTGGTCAGGGTAGAGGAAGTGAGATCAATGAAGGGAGGAATGATTTGTTTTGGAAGTTGAAAACCATTGTAATTTGTGGCACTACTCATTATTCTTACAGGCTAATTTCCTGCACATTCTTATTGGAGCACTTCTGGGATTGGCAGCAGAACGGAAACTCGTGCAATGTGAATCTGGGTTAATGCATTAATGACTCATCCATACAGGTCACTAAAGAACATGGAGCACAATTTAAACCACTGCAGATATCTTCATTAAACAATAAAACAAGGACTAGCAAAAGCCATCACTGGATAGTTCCAAGAATAAAGACCAAAAAGAAAAAAGAATTTGGGGCCATTCTCCAAAAAAAAAAAAAAAAAAAAAAAACAAATGAACAAAAAAATGTTCATGGAACTGCTGAGACAAAATTGAAATGTTTGGTTGGATTTGCAATTTCCATTCCATCTGGTATAATAAGACAGCATTTTAGAAAAAAAAAATGACATTTTTGTGGTAATATGATGGTCTGAGGCTGCTTTGCTCTTTCAAGAGCAAGACGATTTGCCATAAGTTATGTATTATGCTCCTCACTAGAACGACTGTATAAAGAATATTCGACCACCAGTTTGTGACCTTAAGATGTAATGCATTTTGGCTATATAGCAGGAAGATGATCCAAAGCACATCAACAAGTCCATTGTCAAGAACTATGAACAATAAAAATGCAAACCAATCTAATTTTCACCTTCGCACACCATCTTTGAACTTTTATTGCAATGGTTGAGAATAAATGGAAGTTAGAGTGGAGACAGTATTATAGGACTAAAGAATTGGCACCTTTGGACCTACACAAGTGTTTCCCTATTAAATACTTAATTTGCATACAAATCTATTTATTTAGTTTAATCCTGCTGAGAAAAACACCTCAGATACGTTTTCATACTCAAGTAATGTTTTGGTAAAAATGTACTTTTTTTTTTTGGTCAATTAGTGAGTTTTATTAGATCAGGGCATTTACACCAATTATATCTTGGTCAAATACAAGATGGAATAATAGCAATAAGAAGTATGGGTAGGGCACATTAATAAGAGGTTTGGTTATTTATTGATTTGGTTTTGGTGAGAGACAAACACTGAACTTGGTGATTTGTTTAAAACAAACAAACAAAAAAAAAACTATTAAAACATGAAGAGGTTTGTGTGGAGTTCTTTGCAACTAAAGTGATTTGTTCCGTTTCGAGTCTGGATTTTTCCTCTGAGTCAGATTGTGTTCAGTTTGGACTGCTCTAGCAGTCGTTGAGTCAGGCTGAAACTAGGGATCATATAGTCTCACAGGTGAATTCTGTTTCACATGTGCCAAATAAATATATTTTTTAGAAAATGGGCTTTCGAAGTGAGGTAGAGCTATCCCCTCTTCCCCTGTCAGACTAAATTACTGCTATTTCAGTAAACCTTTTACTGTTATGTTGTGGGATTTACCTTTAACTTTGTCAGTTGTCTTATCACTTATATTGCCAATATAGTGTCCGATTTTCAATGACCAAGATTTGCCTTACCCTTCATGATGATATTTTTATGATTTCTGATCCAGCCATTGTCTAGATCAGTTTATCTTTGTATGATAATGCATGTGTCCTCACCAGTCACTGGGCAACATGCAGGTTACACCTCGGACATGTTGCCAGTCAAACACAGGGCAACAATGAGCTCAAGTGCTACCGTATGTTCCTGTTTGTCGACCATGTACTTCAGTGTTTCTCTTGGTGTAAAAGCAGCTGCGGGGGAAGGATTTGTGTGTAATATCACCACCAAGCAGTACACAGAAATTGATTCATATAACTTTTATACATTTCGTTTCATGTTTCTATCAAATATATTCAAACTGGCTTCTCCTTTGCAATGAATTGCAATCATCTCTTCACAATATGAATATGTCCTTGTGTCCCGTGTACATCCCCCGGAAGAACACAATTGTTCCTGGTAGTTTATTGTAAACACTACGTTGATTCATGCATCAAGCTATTATTGATCCATACGTCCTCAGCCAAATGTAGCAGGGCATGTAACCTTTTGTTTTTCAAAACGGTCCAACTTCCTGTGAGTTATTTCTACAAGTAGGATTACTTTATTACTTGTAGGTAAGAATTATAACATAACTTACTAAACAACAAATTGGTCTGTTTTTAAATGATCAACAGAAAATGTAATCGTTGGACTAAGAACTTGAAAAATATTCAGAACTGTTTCACATGTCTATAAAACCTCTAAATAGTCAGAGGAGGAGGATGTATGACTATGAACCCTGAAGAAGTTGCTTCACAGCCATCTGTTTCCTGCGGCATCATGAAGTGAGCAACGTTCAAACGCAAACTGAATATTTACTGTGGCGTGGTCCATGGCTTCTGGCAAAATGATTTACATCTCAGGATGGCAGATGGTTGCAATTATTTACAATTAGGTTTTTAAAGAAGCTGTCAGTCTTTTACGTAGGTTTCAGAAGACACTGTTGATTCCCCATGCCGTCAGTCAATCCATCTTCTCTCATGAGGGCTTCAGCATTCTGATGCTGGATTATAAACCTTTCATAGCAAAAATTGTGATAAAAGCATTTACAGTAGAATATTATACTTGCCTTCTTTATACAGCAGCTCACGTGTATAAGGGCAACCAACAAATGATCAAAGTCTTTACACATCAAGTTCAGTATTAACACTTAACACCTGCAGTGTTCTCCTTCTGTTATACACACTCACCCACCCACCTACAGACACACACATTTCTTCATGTCTGAGTCCACTGGGGTTTTCACTGTGGGAATAGAGCTAAATTAGCATGACAAATTAGGATCCAAACCTTTTCACAGCAAGCGCAGCATCACAGTAACGGCTTCTCATCTTAAATATGTCCCCTGGTATCAGCATTAATACAGCAGGCTAACCTTTCAACACACTGCTTTCTTCATTTTTGTGTATTGCTAAAACTCCACATGAAGCCAAGTATAGATAACAACCATAAATGTCTGAGAAGTGGCTCTGACAGGAGAAACCGATTGGGTGTCTGATGGTTTGAGCTTAAAGGTTGTCTTTTTCTTGTCTTTTTTCATTGTTGTGCAACAATAGGTTTTGGTGCATCTGGTTAACTTAATTAATGCCAAAGGCAATTATTAATACAATTAGTCATTTACATCAAAATTGGCAAGTGGTGCACCGCCCTATAATCACAAAAATAATGAGCAAATGGATTTCAGTCTTGATTATCGCTTTAAAATACTGGCTAATTCTTGGGTGATGGCTGATGTTCTCAAACAGCATAGCTCTTTATGTATGTCATGAACACAACTTATCTCTGAAATATAAAATATTATTCACAAAAACAATCAAACTTTCCTGTTGACTACATTAAGTCAAAACGGCACATTAGGCTTTTTTGATTAAAAATATTATATTTTATCTTTTTGAGCCGTGAATAAAAGCAGATGGTAAATCCTGAACTGGAAATTCAACTTGTGAATGCTTTACATGAGACTTGTATCCCAACTTTATATTTGCTTTCATTTGTTTCATTTGACTTAAAACTGATTTTGGTTTTCCACGCCCGCTCCTCCTTTTTCTTTTTCCTTCTTTCCCAACATGGGTGTACAGATTATCTTGTATAGCTGCTTTATTTCAGGTAATCCAAACACATAAGGGTTTACAACAAAGAGCCAATCTAAGTATGATGTTATAAGAATAATCTTTTGTGCAGTCATGACGATGAAAAATCATTGCCCATAGTTTATCCAAATAAATAATTTGACCATACGGTCCTTGATTTATGCTCAAGAACAGCACAATAACAGTTGCTTTAAATTTCCATTTAATTCTGTTCTACTTAGCCTTGTTTACAACCTTGACGCTGGCAGAGTCAAGTTTCTCTCTACTTGTTTTTGTTTTCATTTACTTCTTGGCTTTTCAGAGGCGATGACAAACAGGATGAAATATCACTTTATAAGACACTTTGACCCCCTCAATGCACATCTACACATCAGGTCAGGTGTTCACCGTCTCACCTGATGTGGTGTTCTGCTGCTTATAAATTTGTTTCTTCACAGGCAATATTGCTTGAGAATGATTTCGTTTTTTTTTTGTTTTGTTTTTTTGTTTTTTTATAAAAGTTATGAATAAGCGAGGGTGCAGATTAAGGCAGGCAATTTAATCTGTGGTACAGTGTCATACCTGAACTGCTCCAGACTAAATATCATCAATTTCATCCTCCTGATCTGGGCAGTTTATTTAAACTGCGGCTATGTATCAGTCTGATTAGCTGTGCCTGAGCTTCCTGTTGCTTATTTATTTAACTTTTTTGAACTTGTAGATATGTCTTGCCTAGTAGTATGGAGCTCTTATTTTTATCAGAATTTTAGGCAATATCAAACCTACGTTCGCTGATTTTTAAAGAGGAAATTAGCCCAAATATACCCTTTTCAGAATACTGGTCAGTGCTAGGACTTGTGCCTCCATCTTTAACATTAATTAACCTCACTAAGATTCAGAATCTCGTTATGCAGTAATTTTATTTTTTTTAAAAAGACCTAACAAGCCAACAGAACAGACCCTATTAAATTTAAACAAGCAAAACTAATTTACACAGTTAATCAGTTAAGCAAAGCAATATCAGTCAGTAATATTTGTTTCAATTTATTTCCTTTGTTTTTCTTTATGTGAATGTCGCCTATTACAAAAAAAAAATGCAGATGTAGTGCAGACAGATTTTACATTAAAACTGGAAACCTGATGATTATTACAGCTGTTATCTGAGTAAAGGTGGACCAGGTTGATTATCAATGGTGACTGGCTTGACTTGGTGCTAAAGGAAGAAACACTGGGATGGGGCTATTTCAGTGTAAAGACTAACTGATGCTAAAATATAGTTTTAACATTTTGCTCCCATTTTGAAACAGCCATTTGAAAGTCTTTTAGTCATAACACTGAACCTCATTGCAGAGCAAACATATTAGGTACTTCCTCATAGGTGTCTTTTGGTTTATATACTGTATATTGAGAACATTGCAGATAATGCTGCATTTGGTGGATAAATCTGAATTCCTTTCTGTGAAATGACTAATAGTCTATGTACTTATCAATAGTCCCTGCTGCTTAGGTAAAAAAAAAAAAAAAAAAAAAAAAGTTTTAGTATAAGTTTTATGACGTGTAACATAAATTCTCTTTTTTTGTTTTTTCATTTTAATACAGTGTCTCCACAGTGAAGTTTTGGTGTAAACACATTAAATTCTTGTCAACAGATGCTCATTGAAATGCTGCGAGTCAGATATTGAAAGTAAAGTGCCTGGAGATAAGCAGGTGGCGCCATAAAGGCACAGCAGAAGGAGACTGTGCAAACAAGGAAAAAATACAGTAGTAATAATGATGGGAACATGACATCTGTTGCTGGCTGCATTTCCAATATAAATATGTGCAAATTCTTGCCTTTATTCTGCTAATGTTACCAAAGACACAATTTCGCAAGTGTGGTTTTCCCATTAAATAAGAAAATGAAATTAAAATCACTCGTGAATAAGCTTGTTCATGTGATAAGTCATTTAGAATCATGGCATCAACAGATGCAAACATTTGCATGTGATATAGTCATAATTCAGCAATGGGGCTAGAGCTCATCCATCATCCATCAGAGGAGACGCTGGTGTCGTAGACTTGACAGCAGCTAAGTATGTTGGATTTCGGGGAAGTTGTAGTCAGCGATTTTGCATAAAAGCTATGGATTCAATACGTTCGAATGACGCAACTTGCTTTTGCCGGTTGTAGCATCTGGCTGATGGTCACATAACTCATGTGATGCGAAAAAAGTGTTTCCATTGCAGTTTTACTAAATAAATTTATTTTGATATGGCTGAAAAGTTACCTTATCCTAGCGCAAAAACTTTTTTTTTTTAATTGCTGTGTTTCCAACAACCATATTTATTTGTGTCATCTGTTTGCACAATTTTGTTGTTAAGGGAAGTGTAGCTACTGTTGCTCAGCTTAATATTTTAAGAACTTTATCTTATGACTTCAGGATAATATGGAATGGAATAAACTGATTTCTTCAACAGTTTTCATCCTTGTTTTGGTCACAATCTTCATGCAAGTTTTATCTGCAATTTTGCAATTTCTGCCATCGTGGTGCTGGAATAAGTAATTCTATGGCAATGGAAACAAAAATGTGAGTATGGCTCTTGCTTATGCAAAGCTTACTGCCCTAAATGACATCCACTCCCAGTTGTCCTCCTGTCTGATGTTGAACTGAGTCAGTGTGTGCCCTGGTGCCACCACAGATTCCACTAAGACCATTAGCTTCCAGCCATTTGATTAAATGTTACCATTGATTCCCACAGGAAATGAGTCGGTACAACAACATCTGATCACATCTGCCAGCTCCCTAATGGAGAGTTATCAGTGGTGGAAAGAGGGAGTGGAGGAGGCAAGAGTTCACATTAACATTGAAGGGGTGAAAGAACATGAAGCTGCGCACACATCAACAACACCCAGCCTCCTGTTGTGCCTGACTTTGCCACTGCTTTGAGCAGCCTGAGGCCTTCACATTATATTGCACGAGCTGTTAGAAGTAAAAATGTTTAAACATTAGGCTTTTGATTTCGCGTTCTCTGTCATAGATGACATTGGCTCATTAAACCGGGCCCATTCTGCATGGATTTATATTCTGCCCTTTGCTCAAAAGATTACATTCAAGACATTTTGTTGCTATTTTGTTTAGGTTTTACCCTAAAGTGACAAGTAGAAGTTCCGATTGTGGTTAACAGACGATAATATTACAGCAGGATGTGCTACGGGGGGAAAAAAATTCAAGAAGTGTGATACTGAACATCATTTTAACTCTGAACCTTTCATCCAAGTTGTCATTTGTTTTATCACATCAAACTCCTTAATATCAGCGCCCCGTCCTCAATAAGAAAAAGCACTCTTTGTTCCTGCAACTCAGATTGAGAAATTGTTTGAGGAACAAGATATTCTACGGGTATCATTATTTAAATACATGCCTCACAAATGATTGATCACTTTTGCTTTTGATATTTTCTGGACTCGTGCTGATGTAGTTGTTGGCAATAAATTACTGCAAAAAAAGTAATGTTCTGAAAAAAAGTTTCACACAACGAGGCTAAAAAATGACGGACAAGAGATGCATCCTAAAGTTCAGTTAAGCCTGAGTGTTGCTTTGAAATGGTGCTTTAATTATTTCATGCATGTTCATGCAAAGCTCTGCCTATTTCCACAACACTCCTCCTTGGAACCTCGGTCTCCAGCCAAGCTTCTGCATCACCACTCCTCCCCCTATGCCTTCATCACTTAGCTCAACCACACTAGCAGCAGGAGCAATTGGCAAACAAATGCTAATAACTGGAACTACAGAATAGATGGATGGGTGAAAATAGTAATCTTTTGGCATTTCTGTTCAGTCCAATTTCCACGTTGCATAGGGATTTTTTTTTTTTTTTTTCATATCTGAAGTAGAAATGACTGTTTATGAGAGAAGCATCTGATGCAAAGTGATTTCTGCTCAACCGGCATTTCAAGAACAACCAAAAGCCTGGTGTAACTCCATCATATAGAATTGTATGCTCATAGGTATTGTATTTATATAGCACATTTTCAGCAACAAGGCAATTCAAAGTGCTTTACATGAGTTAAAAGGAAATGCAAACAAAATAACAAAACCAAAGGAAAGGGAAAAAAGGAACGAAAACTAATCTAATATTGTTCTAAAGTATGTAAACTAAGTGCTCCTGTTCAGGGTTGCTAAGTATCTAATTCCATTTAGTAAGTACTCTACAGTTTCTGATAAAATAAGCTAAGTGTGACTGATCTAATTCCTTTTCTGGGTTAAAGTGAGTACTCCACAATTCTAAGTTTGTTCTAAATCCTTTGTAGTCATATTTGACATTTTTAAACTTGATCCTTACAACAATGTTATACCTATAAATGCAATTTAACAAATATCACAGTGGAATATTCAGAAAAGCTTCTAATATATTATTGAATGTATTTGTTTTGTTGGTTTGCTTACCCAACATGACAGCTGGTCAATAGTAAAATTCTTTACATCATGTCTTTGAGCATCTGGGTTTATTTTATGAGCCATTTTAACGGACTGAGACAGTAGAAACGTTTCTACCTATTTATGCTTCAGTTGGATTTCACCTTTGCAGTGTTTCAAATAAGGTTTTCTACTGAGAGGAAATGCAATGACATTTTGCTGTGTATTTGTGAAGGGGAATTAAATAAAGAATATAATTAGGGCACTTACTAAAAAAAAAAAAAAAAAAATTGGGGAAAAAAAACTTGAAGAAATGAACAGTTTATCATAGGTAAGCAGGTCTTTCTGAGCGTAGGAGTGTGGGAACTGATGCTAGCCTTGAATTTAACATTCTGTTACCAATTTCACCTGGCACTATAGAATGAAGTTTGTAGCGGTACAAGCTTCATTTTATAAGAAAGCAGTCTTGCACAAGGATCCCTCCTGTGCTGTTCCAAACAAAATTGGGCTGGATTTTGTGACCTCCTGACCAGTATTCTTACAAACGGTCTCTCTCAGAGCAAACATGAATAGAAATGCTTGGCAACTGAACAACCTGAAGCTTAATAATGTTGCACCATCATTTATGTATACGTTCTGCAGAACATCCGCATACAGTAATGTTTGCTGTATTTTGTTTGAAAAAAATCTTACTGCCACACGTCATCCAGTTTAAATTCCGTTGTGAATATCTGGAGGAATATAGATGGCTGGCTGCTCCTGTGTGGCAGGACCAAGGTGATCTTACAGTCACAGAGCTGTGATGTTATGAAGATAAACTATAATTTCTTATTGATTTTTTTTTTTCTATGCACACTTGCTGTGCAATTGAATATTTTCAGCACTTGTAGGATGAAAATGTGGTCACGGATGGAAAGACCAGCGTGGGTACACTGAATAAACATTCCTGATCATGAAAAGATAACTGAATTACTAAAAGCACATTGGGTCTTCTCTCGGCAGTATTTATAATCCATTTCAAGAGCCTATGTTTCTTTGGTACATAATTGCAACAATATATTAGAAATATTGTGTTAAAGTGAAAAGCCGCCTGCAAAAAGAGAAATTCAGTTAAGCTGCAGTTGAGAACCACAGCTCACTACATGCAATTACCTATTAAAATGAGCTGTTTTTACGGCACTAGCTTCTCTTACTAGAAGAAGGAAACACCAAGCTTTTAGCAGAAAAGCTGATTTTTTTTTTTTGTACATTTCCTTTTTTTTTTTGTTTTTCGTCTTCATCTTGTTGACCTTCTTTGTTTTAACATTGCAACAACATTCACTCTTCACAGTAAGAGTGAATGTTGTTTGAAATTCATATTTCCAAGCTCATTTTGTCACCGACAAATGGACAATAGCTACTTAACACAGTAAAAATAAGAGCCCACACGAGTCGTGCTAGACCTTTAGTCAAAGACTTTAAAGCAGTTCATAAATAGTTTTTTTTTTTTTTTGTTTTGTTTTTTATAAATGGTGTAGGCTACCAGGATTTTTACACATTTATCCCCGAAGAACACAGTTAAGTTAACCACCTGTTTTCTTTTCTACGCCTCAAGGCACCATCTCAGTCGGTCAAGAGCTGTTTGTTTGGGTGGAATGAACATAAGTGCAAAAATCTGTCTTTGAGCCTTCAGTAAATATATGTGTGCAGGTTTACATGTCCATCAGAAAACAAATCTTTTAATCCTGTGCATCAAGGATTTCGTACACATACCTGGTTTAGCTATTCATTTTACTGATTACTAATTTGTCTTTTTTTTATTTTTCTTTTCCGTGCCGTGTTCTGAATCGCGCTACCTTAACCTGTGGCACTTCAAGTACAGGTAAAAAAAGAAAATGCAGAAACTTCTGTAAAGCAAATATTTGGCTTTGTCTTGATTTCAAGGTGCTCTGTGTGGGTTCAGTGTGTAATCTTGATGTGGGTGTAGACAATGTGCTAACAAGGACTGTAATTTAATCGACGTAATATCAGCAGCTCTCTGCTACATTGCACTGTTTTGACTCTGGCAAGTTGCCAAATGCATGTTTTTTTTTTTTTTCCACCTCATGCGGTAACCCTCATAGGTTTGGTTTGACCAATAAGTCATGAGGTTCAGTGAATATTTGTACAAGCTTCCTAAACCATTTTAATTTAATGAAAATAAGTATTCTTAAATACGTTTTAAACAAGACATATTTAAATAAATGAATCATTGGATGACAGCACTGTACTTCTCTATCATCTAACACTGTTTATCAGATATGTTCCCATTTCTGATCCACTGTAGTGTCAATTATTTTACTCGATAAGGCCTGAAAAAAAAAAAAATCTCCACTCGGATCCAAGTACACTGTTAGACATGGTTGACATAGCAAACGTGGTTAGGGGTCTTATTTTGGAGGGAAACATTGATCGGACAGAAGATGTGGAAGAAATCGAATCTAACGGTCTGGGGAGATCTGGCAGGAGAATCCTCAGGGGAGAAAATGAGGTCCTGAACGGTCACTTTAGGAAATCGAGCAAAATCTAGGGAAAACTCAATGGGATGAATGTGCACATGAATAATAGTGTTGAAGAATGAACAATGATTGACTTTGCTATGATACAATGAAAACTGCCAACGCAAGTGTAGGCATTGGAGCTGCAAATTCTCATGTCGCTCTACTCTAGCGTTTTGTTGCTAATCCATGAGGGATGTGGGTCTCACAATGAGTCTTAAATTTCTTATCAGGAAAATGTTGGACTCTGAGGCTTCTTGCATAGATTCATTTTTACACTGCATCCTTATTGAGCTCACACATGACTGCTAGATTTTCAGTTTGGCAGTGACTCAAAATCTTTCTTCTTTTTCCCGCAATTTATTATCCATCTTCCAGGACAAATATTCGACGAATGCCATAGAAGCTTTGCAGTTAAGTTAAACCCACAAGGCATGAGTCATTTGCAGTGATAGGTGCAATAGTAGCTTTTACTCATAAGGATCAGTTCAGTCATGTTTAAATCAGATTTAATGAAAGCAAAGGATCTTAAGGTTTTTCTTCTGTTTTTTTTTTATTCAAATGTATACAATCAAACTTTTTTCGCAAGGAATTTCCTTCTGCTCCACATTCTTTAACTGCGACATAAAAGTGAGCTTAAAATATACAACACCACTTCATCCCCGAATACTACATGAGCTTCCCTTAATTCAAAAGCTATTTTTCAACTGATTTATTTCTTTAACCTGAAAACTGAACCCAACAAATTTAATTTCAAAAGCAGCAGTTTTAAAGAAAAGTTGATTACACGCCAAGGTTAGCTGTGAGATTTTCAAAACACAATGCACAATTTAATCAAACCTAGTTAAGTCCCAAAGAGGCAGTGACCAAGAATAAACAGTCCTTGAATATTTAAATACATTTATCAGACGCTAAATCTCCCTTGGCAAGAAGGCAAAGGTGACCGGGAGGAACATGCCTCAGCACCATGAGCTTTCTGTCTACATGGGAATTATATATATATTTTTGTTTGGCTTTTTGTTTTACCCACAGTTCAAACAAACAATCACAAATGATTCCAAATACTTGTGATCATTTCTAGGTGAATCAGCAGAGGTTATTGGATCAGTTTAGTACTCGGCACAGCCTCTCTCTGTTTTAACCTGAATGTGAAATCTTTTGAAGTCCGCAGCCTGTATGAACATTGTGCGATGTGGAAGTTTAATAAAGTTAGAAGGGCTCTGATGTTGAGCTTCAGATCTGTACTTTAGACCGTTACGGTCACACATTTGTCAGAGCAGCGCACCGCAGAAGAGAAAATGAGGCATGACAGGTGTTTAAGTGTAGCAGTGGAACTGTTTTGGTAAACTTTATGATGAAATGAGCATGTCAGACTTCACAAGTGAAGTATTTATACTTGCTACAAATACAGATGGGAGCCAGTGGCAACTCAAAAACCAAAGATGATTTATTAGTTTAACAAAGATTTACGGTTTATAATTCAGCCATATCTTGACAAGTTTTGGACAGTGTTGACTTGCATTTGACACTATTAACCATGACATTATTAAAGCAGCTGGAGAGCTGGGTAAAACTCTCCGGTCCAGTACTCTGTTTGTTCAAATCTTACCTAAAGTACAGGGACTTCTTGGTTATCAATAGATAACTTCACATGAGGGGAAAACCAAGGTTTAATCATGGGACCCCTCCCATTTAATATCTACATGCTCCCACTATTTTAGATTATAACAAGACTGCTTACCATAAGTATGCAGATGATGCACAGCTCTAAAATGTCACCAGGTAACTGAGCCCATCTAATCATTTAATAGATGCCATAGCTTTATCCAGCTGAACAGAAACGAAACCAAAGTTGTCTTTAAACCTAAAGAGAAACGATCCTGACTCAGCATGCAGATTCAGTTGTTAACTTTTAGGTAGAAGTTTTTGCTAAAATTTACTGTAATGATTTTATGATTTGTATTTATGAGTGTACGAGATGTGAGCTTTCTGCTGCTACTACACACAAGCAGTGTTCTAGACAATGTACTGCAGAGTAAGTTAGAAAAGTGCCATAAGTATGATAGATATTTCTTTTAAAGGAGCCAAATATTACCACTGCTCAGTTTTTGTCTAAAAATGGGTAATGCTGTCAAGTTATAACTATTCAAGGAATTGCAGGACCGGGAACTCTGTGACAACCAGGGCTTATGTCTCCCTCTCTGCTGAAGGAGCCTCATCTCATATCCACGACACACCTAAGTGTTTCTTGGGGAAGAGAGCGAATGACGGGTGTGTCCACCAGGCTAGGATATTTGGATGGGAGGATTCTTTTAGACTGTATTCATATTAACATTAAGCCACATGACAAATGTATATTTGTTCAAAGGCAACAATTATATTCATGCTATTTTAGTCCTGTCAGCCTGCAGCTTACCAAAGCTCCAGGTCCTGATGGCATTTCTGCAGTAGGGTAGTGTATGCAGTTCCTCTTTCTGATTTTTGTCAGTTTTCTTCTATCTTGGCCATTGCCTTCCTGTGAAATTCCACTCCAATAAAATTTCGCTTACAGCACAGTCTGTGCTTTCTCCCCTTCAGTTGGATTCCCTCCAGAAGAAGGGAAGTTATGAAAGATGATGTCTATTTTCTGTATCGTTTTAGAATTGTAGTCCGCCTGTAGTTTTAGCGATGGCAGCAGAGGAAGTGAACGACGCCGTTCAGACCATGTTGGCCACACATCCAAACACTGAATTAACATTAACTGTCATCCTGTTCGACTCTGCGCCTCTCCATTTGCAGTGGAGGATGGTTGCTTACGGCGCGGGTAATTTGCGGCAATTTCTCTGATTGGCGCTTTACATATACTATAAGGCTAACTGAGTAAAATGTAAGCCTCGACACAGTCCAGACCTCCAGGGAGCAATCGTTTCTCGGTAGCCAGAGTTCAGACCCTCCGAACGAAGCAAAGTTTAGTACAAGCGGAGCGGGTTTTTACCATGTTAGTGTTCTTCTTTAAATTGTATAATTTTTGTTTGTGTTTGAAAGCTACTATCCTTATTGGGGAAAAAAGTTAATCATGCAGAAAAATAATGTATTGCAAATATAAATGGGTAATTTTGATATTGTGGGATCCTAAATCAGTCATGAAACCAAACTCAAGAGATGGGATTTTTTTTTTTTTTTTCCCCGAATAGATGGAATTTTTTTCCCGTAATAATACGTCCACTTCATGCCAAGAAATCATTTACATTTCATCCGTGTGACCAGAGGCCATGGCCAGATCTATTCCATTATAAAACAAGATTTGACTTCTTCCTGACGAGAAGAACTTCTTCTGTTCTGACTTTGACTCCAAGCTATATTTTTCATCACATTACTTTAATGGGATTTCAGCCAACCTGCACTTTGTTTCTGCCCTGGCAGCATTGCTGTTGGCAAATTAGGATGAACACATTGTTCTTTTGCTTTGGGCCTGAAATACAAATGTGTTAGAAAATGGAATAAATGACTTTGAACATTTCAAGCACCATTTACCTCTAGGAAATTTCAAATAGACATCTGAAAGAAATCTGAGAATTCTGGTCTATCAAACAAATTTATTTTTGTCGAAGCTTTCATTTTTTTCTCTTTAATCTGACCTTAGAATTAAGGTCCTAATTAAATCCCATCTCGTCACTTAAAAAAAAAAAAAATCCTTGTCGGGCTGCTTTGTTTTGCTGTGCTTGGTTTGACTATGGGTAACAATTGACAATTAATAAATGCCAAAACCAATTGTAAAACAAAATTGTAATTTAGATAAAAATGACCAAGTCAGGGCTCCATCTGATTACAGAAAAATAAGCCAATAGTTTTTAGTCAGTTATTGCTGTTGAATGAGGCTTTAAACATGATGGATGAAGGATTCAGGTTCAGCACTGTTGTTTACTCCAAAATATGAGTTAACAAAAATAATTCAACCTTCCAATTGGAATACTTTAAACAACAAAATCTAAACTAGTAACGATCAACAAAATTTCTTAGTGACATATGAAACAATTAAATTGTGTAGACTACTAAAGTCTAAAACAAACAACAACAAAAAAACAGTGAAAATGAACAAATGAGAATAAAACCAATATCGAATAAAGAAGATGCAATGATGTCACAGTTCAGATGAACTGTAAATGTTGAGATGCAAGTTTAAGAGGAATTTAGAAATGACAAACAACCTTCCAACTATTTAGATTGTTTTGCACCAAAAAGATGTGACTTATTTATGCAGCAGACAAAGCAAACTATTATCCACTTAACAGTACCCAAAGCTGAATTTGATCCTTCACTGTGGTGACAGGGGGGAAGCTACAGAGTGCTCTGTCTGGCAGGCGGGGGATTGTTTAGAAGCTGTGACTTGTTCACTTTCGGGACAGTGGAAGTGGCAAAGAGAAAAGTGGCAGCTTGGCTAGGGAGGCATAAAACTCAGTTTGCTAAGACGAGCAACATGTATGAACTAAGCATGTGTCTGCAGCGACGGTGGTAGCAGAACCAGACTGGTGCTGGCGTCCTCATTTCTCAGGACATGCACGTCACAGTTGGCAGTTTTTTCTGCTTGTATGTTGAGACATACCTGTGAGTGTAAAGAAAGACAAAAAACTGCATTATGTTTTAAGACTTTTACAGTTCATATTAAAGTGAAAATAATCCAAAGAATATCTGAAAGATTTGGGCTGAGGCATGTTTACAAATGGGCTGCATCACTTTCACAGTTAGAGGTTAAATCAACTGTTTCTGGAATGAGTGCGTAAAGCCACTTCACAGTTTGCAGCCTTTTTGTCTTGGATTCCTATTCATAATGTGCCAAATGTTCTCAATGACAATTTTCTGCAGGCATTCTAGTACCCAGATTATTTTTCCTCACATACTTTGCAGTGTTTCTATCAGTAATTTTAGTTTTAAAGCTTGTCTGAAGTGTTTCTGAACACTTGGCAAGATTTGTCTCTTTATGTGAAAGAAAGTAGTCCTGGAATGCTCCCCTCTTTGTTTTTTTCATTGTACATTCCATGATTTTCTTTTTACTTTCCCATTAAGCTAATCATTTGTGTAATGTTTTTTATTCTGCTTATTTCAGTTACACTTTACCAGTATTATGTTTTTTTAAAGAAAACATAATACTGTTTTATATCTGAAACTGGATATATTGCATTGCAATGTGCTTTTCACTCAGATAAAAATGTAATTACTGTAAAATATTTAAATTCAGCTTGCATTTATACACATACATTCATATTACAATCTTCAAATTCAGAGAAATCTTTAAGGGTTTTTACGCAAAAATCAAGGATCTTGTCATTACATTAGTGTGAGGTTGCATACTTTAAAGTTTGATAGATGTTCTGCCATAATTTATTAATTTATATCAATAAATTATGTTTTATTACAACTTTACATCAATGAGCAAGACATGAGTCGAGGATTAAAATTGTTCCAGAATAAATAAAATGCTAATCTCTTTATATTTTACATGGGCCAAACATTCTTGTAAACACTCATTGCTGAAACTAGGTGTAACTCAATTATTTGACTATACTTGGCTTGAAAAAAAAATGTCATGGCAGGGTTTTTTTTTTTTTTCACTATTTTAATTTTTTTAATCAAAAGGTACACAACCACTCACTTCCCCTTATAACATTTATGTATTTATATTGATCTAAGCATCAAACAGCCAGATAATAACATGTAACAGCAGTTGCATAGAGGAACTATAAGCTTCCAGCTCTTCTATCTGTCTCGTATATCGCTGGGACATGTCAAGACCATCTCTCTTGGAACAAGTCTGGAAGTCAGGCTTTCTGGATTCACAAATAAGCTTAAATGGCTTCATTCAAAATGGAGGAGCAGAAAAATGTTCTGTAACTTGAATGGCTGAGCTCTTAACACTGTCTAGACTTTCTTTCATGGAAGTTCTTTACAGCTTTCCATCATTAATCACAACTTGCAGACACAGAAAAAGGCTTAGAGGGTAGGTTGACTGTTGAATTGACAGCTTTGCCTCTCTAGCTATTTTTTTTTTTCCCCCGTTTCAAATCGGCATCACGGCAGACTGTCAAATGCTCAGTCTCCTACTTTGCTATACTTTAACGCATTCAGTATATGGCTAAGTGTCTCCTGCTGCATATCAAATGTGTATATATATATATATATATATATATATATATATATATATATATATATATATATATATATATATATATATATATATATAGACCTCAGAGTGCATTTCATTCATCTGGATTTTTTTTTTTTTTTTTTTTTTTTTTTTTTTTTTTTTTTTAAAAAAGGGGGTTTTTTTTTTTCCCCAAAAAAAATTTTTATTTTTTTTCCAAAATTCGTGT
>NW_015113198.1:37036-46568 GCF_001443285.1 Poecilia latipinna
TTTTTTTTTATTTTATTTTTTTTTATAAAACCCCAAGGGGGTTTTTTTTTTTTTTTTTTTTTTTTTTTTTTTTTTTTTTTTTTTTTTTTTTTTTTTTAAACAAAGGTGCTGTTATTCTTCCCCTCAAACAAATTTGCAATTTTCTCTCCAAGTCCAGGTCTTTGGTACTTTGAACCTTTTTTGTAAAAGCTTCAAAAAATGCAGATACATTAAAAAGTAAAGCAATCTAGAATTTGTCTAGAAAGGAAGATTTTTTTTTTCTACTTGGTAAACAAGACGGTGCACAGCATTTAAAGGAGAAATAAGACATTTTCCTTCCTCAAGTGACCTGGTGCAGATTTTTACTCATAACATTTAGAGTCACTAGTAGCTTACACATGCCAGGGCAGACTTGCTCTACAAAGTATATCTCAATTCATATGTGCACATTTTTGAGTGTGACTGGGGTAATGTGGTTCTAGTGTATGGTGTCCAATTATTTTTAATTCAGGTGTGTGGAAGGGATGTATGTAAATGTTCCAGGATAGTAGATCTCAATGACTGCACTTAAGCACCCTCGACTTAAAAAATATTATATGAATATGAAGATCACTAGAGCAAAAAAAAAAAAAAAAAATCTATCAAAAACAAAAGTAAAATAGATTCATCTTGTTAAATATGACATCCCAGCTATAAGTGAGGACTCAGCATGACTCGTAAAGCTTTGTATATGTTGCAATTGTTTTCTTCAAGTTCTCATTGGCTACTCTAACTTCTTCCCACAGTCCAAAAAACAGGGTTGGTAGGTGAATTGGTTTCCTTAAACTCCAAATAGGAGTGAATATATGCGTGTCCAATTGTCTTGTGATGGATGGACTGGCAACTTGTTCAGGTTGTCCCTACCTCCTGTTCAATGACCACTAGAGAGAATATTGCAAGGATGTTTTTTGAGCAGGAACAGTAGCTGGTTGGTATTGATGAGAAAATAGATGGTGTTAAAAACTGGTCAATCTGAGGGGAAAAAAACGGTCATAAGAAGAGTTGAGACAGAGGTTTGCCAACAAAAGTTCAGACATGCATGTGGGGACCAAATGCACAGAGATGTAGACGAAATCAAAGACGAAGACATAATCCGAAAATTAAAAAAATTTAAAAAAACTGGTGGCATAAGGGGGTTGATGGCAGAAGGAGCCTGACTATAGAGACTAAAACCAGAGGGGAAGAAATGCTGAAGATTGATCACTGGAATGAGAAACAGATGAGAGCAGATTGAAAACAGCTGAGGGAGAATCCTGACAAGGGAGACAGGGAATTTAATGAGGTGAAGTGGTAAAAAGGAAACTAAAGAGAGGGGCATAATATGGAACTTTCCTAATCTGCACAGATTTTAGACTTTAAATTTATGCTAACAGACCGGCTACAGCAGATTGTTTCATGAGCGAAAGACCAGGGATCACACACACTTAACAAATGAACATCCTGATGGATGACAGGATTTATCAAATTAAAGTGACTATATCATCTCACAAGGGAGACCGCTTCATGGGTAAACAGTGGTGGCAACAGAAGACATTGAATTTGGAGAGACAATATTTCCCTTTTTAATTTTAAAAGGATTTTGTTGTTTCTAATCCAGTCCTGGATTTTATACTGCGGATGAGGAACATTCTTAAACCCAGCATTTGTTGCGGCTTGAGTGCACCTGTGCTCATCAATAATCCAGTCATAATCATTGGAACTGGATTCAATTTCCTCTCTGAGGCTGTTGGAAATGTGTGCATAAAAACCACCTGTCATCTGTAGGGCACAGTATTACTAGTAACATTTCTCTGACTGTCTGTGCTGCAGTCTGTGCGTGATGATTCAACATGCGGGCGCTGTTTTATGCCCCAACAGTAGAGATTGATCATGTCTGCTGGTAATGGCATTTCATGAATCAGAATTGCATCCTTCTGCAAAGACGATGCAGTCACCATCCAGTTGTGCTATTCTAGGTTTGTTTACTGTCTAATAAGCTTGCTTCGCCTGTTTTTATGTGTGGTATCAAACCAATTGCATTTTGGATATTTTTTCTCGGATTTCTCCTCTCCATCCATCCATAATTTAACACTCTTGTTCTTGCAGAGTTGCAAGTGTGGCTGATGCCTGTTCTGATGCCAACAGGACAGAGGGGCGCACCTTTTCTTGTTAGGTCCTGAATTCATCACATGATTTTTCTTTCATCTCTTTTCCTTCGTTCTAAGTTGTATTGTAAACCGAAACATGTTGCACAACCACAATAACTTTCATCCCACGACACGCAACTGTGAGCAAAACCCAGATCAATGAACAGTATAGTTGATATGCGAAATAAAAGTGTACTTTGATTATTTCAACTCGATAGATTATTTTCTTTTGATATATCAAATCACATTTTCTTTTTTCATTTTATTTAAATGATTCCAGTGATCTTTTCAGCCCTGCCGTATGTCTACAAACTGTTTCGAAAGGGCTGCTAGATGCAAACACACACAGTCTCTAATTATTTTCTTTATTTCCTATTTCAATATATGTTTCTCAAAGTTTGGTTGTGTTTTTTTGAAACAATGTAAAGCAGTTCAAGGCATATGCATAATATTCCAATTAACTATATTGTCTTCTATTGCACGTAATAAACAAGCCTTTCAGACTCCAGCTGTTTGATAAACAATGCTCCACCTGTTGGGGTATTTTTATATTAGTGCGAGTTTCTGCCAAAAACCGAGAGGTTCAAAGTCAAAAATAACGCCAGCTGTTTTACCTCGCATTCAGTTTAGATTTTGTATTTGTCTCCATAGCTGTGACAAAATTGGTCATCTCCCATGTAAAAAATATTAATGAATAAAATCCATAGCAAAGTAGAGGATGATTATGGGACGCCATTTTAATGGATGCATTGCACAGTGCATACATCTAACATGAGTTTGCATTTTCCACAACTGAACATTTAAATATTTTTCGTTGATGCCTATCAGACCATGAAAATAATGTCATTATGTGTCATTTAGCTCTTAAAGAGGTGTTATATTCAGTCTCTTCATTAAGTTACATATTACTGCTGATTTCTACTTACACTCACTCTACATGGTACTGAATAAATATTTTGAAAATGGTAGTATATCCTTGCTTCTTTTAAATAAATCAACCATAAACCTTTAGACAAGTGACTAACAAAAAAAACAACATATATATATATATATATATATATATATATATATATATATATATATATATATATATATATATATTTTTTTTACATTGCAAAAGTCAATACAGTTCTTGCTCTCCCCTACTTCGTATGGACAAGGAGTTAATTAGAGCTTGACTATTGGAGATATCGATCATATTGAAATGTACCTGGAAGTGGCAGCAACCTGGAAGGTATTTGATTCACAAATAAACCAATAGTGACTCTGCACAGCTTGATGTTTTGACCAGCATATGGAAGCAGCCTGCACTGGCAGGCTGCCTGTGATGGGAGCTTGATGGAGGCTGTGGTTCAGGGAGATTAGGTGGAAAATATTAAGTTTTAAAGGCTAAAAGCACAGTTCATGTTTAAATATAAAAGCCATTAAGTGTCGGCCGTGATCGCCGAAACACTTTAATTCTAGATGCAAAGATTAACTTTAGCTATATTTTGTTAGTTTTAGTCCTCTTAAGCTCCTACTGAACATGTTACATAAACAATAAAACGTAATCAAGGCAAAGTGAAATAAACGTTTCTGCATTTTTCCTTTGTACGGCTGAAAATATATTGAAAATGCTGCATGATTTGGGGTTTTTTGTTTTGTAAATTTAAAAAAATCCCTTGCAACATTATTTACTATAAACACAGGAAGACAGAAGGTAAAAAGGTGTACAAGAGGACTTGAGGTTGTTTTAGTCACCTGTTTTGTCATCACCTTTGTTTCCAGAATATAATTGTATAGTAATTATTTAATAATTAAATATGCCACAGCGCATAAAATATAAATGCTTTTTTTCTTAAATCCTTAAATACATATTGTCTCATTTTAGGAATGTAGAATACGGCAACTGAAACCATTTACTTGGCGGCTCTGTGGTAGAAATCCAAGTTTGCGAGGGCTTTGGAAAGCAGTCATCCGCTCTTCCTTAGTTTTTAGTATAATCTGTCCCACAGTAATAGCAACATCGACGCTAGCTAAAACACAGAAGCAAAACAAAAAAAGTTGCCTATTCTGGCAAAGCAAGAGGAACAACTGCTGATTGGAAGAGTTTAAGAGTGGAGTCCACAGTCATCCTGAAATGAAAGAATCTGCTTTATTCTTTCAATAAGTATAATTGTCTGCTCTAAATGCCTTCAGGTGCATGTGGGGCTTCTGGTTGGATGCATTTTGTTCATCACAGTTTACTTTGCAGCTGTGAATGTTCTGGCTGATTGAATGAAATAAGCCTGAACAAAACAGTTTTTGTTTACAGAGCAGAGTAGTGCTCTTGTAGTTTTCATATCTTCTGGAACGCACACATTCATTCATTATGAATTGTATTCTGCTCCTATTGAAAATATTTAAAATGTTTTTTTTTTGTTGTTGTTTTTTTTTTAAATCAGCATAATTGGTGACTTACTAAATGAATTGATTTTGTTTGTAGAAGTGTTGCTACCCCTCTGGAGACATGAGTCACTTTTGTGATGCGTTGATGTCAGATATCCTGTATAATTCGACATGATCAAAACTGTAGTGTTGTTGAAATTCATGGGATTTAATAGAAAACATGTATCGCGATACACAAATGTAGTGGATGGCTCCCTTGTTTTCAAATTCATAACTGGGATTGCATGTAGATGCCGACTTTACAGATGCATCTGAACTTCGCCTCCAAACCTCCTGTGGCCTAGTCGCTGCAGCCTCCTGGGACTTCAGGGGGAGTTTGTCCCTGCGGTGGCGCTCCTGGGGCTCTGCGCTCGGGGCGCCTGTGGCTCCTGTCTCCATATCTTCCTTGGTTCCTGGTGGGTGGGTTCATGGCTCGTCACACATGCTATAGAACATTTTTTATGGCAAAAATCGTATCTAGACAAGCACGCTCACACAGTTTTTTTTTTTGTTTTTGTTTTTTTTACATTGTTAAAATTATCCTTTCACCTTGACAGTATAATATAAAACAGATAATCTGTGAAGTCCTCTTTCTTCTCCCACTTCTCCCAGCATCCACTGCAGAAATATACCACTGTCAGAGCCAACCAGTCAGACAGGAGGGTCTTTGCACTGTCAGTCACTTTCATTCTCACCACCTACCCCTTGCTCCTTACTGTGCTACAGTTGGTTCAGTACAACATAACCTGCCACGAAAACTAAAGCTAGTTGGCATGCTGATGACAGGAGAACAGTTTTTTCTGTATTGGTAAGTTTATTAACCATACATTGAGCAGCATTAATTCACAGAGCTCCTCATCACTCTGATTGGTTGTTTTTGACCGAGAGCGGTGCATTTCTTCAGGCAACAGCAGCTCAGGGAGAAGATGCTGGAGACCGATCTATTCACAGATCACCTGTCTCATGTTGTACTGTCACAACATGTTGACAGCTTTAACAAGTATGGGGAAACAAAGCATATATTTGTAACAGTTGCATACTTCAGCTTTAAGGATCTTGTGGGTAATCTGTCCATGTATATTATTTTATCCCTATAACTCCCCCTATCAACCGCACTCACTGATTTCACTGCAGAATGTCCCTGGAGATATTGCAGCATTGGGTCTTCATTGTCCCAGTGGACAAAATGAGCTCACAAAGGCAGAAAGTGTGTCAGTGGTTGTTTAATTCTGGACCCTTTGGAGCTTGTAAAGCTCGTATGTCGTCAGAAACAACCAATCAGAGCGAGGAGGAGGGTCTTGGCGCTGACGAGGATGAAGCCTGAGGGCAAAATTTCAACTGTGAAGTCCAGGAGTGGAAGCATCCTGGTTTGCTGTAGGTGTCGTTGCCCTGTCTGGGGTCACCTGTCCTGTAACCGAACATGTGACGGGAGGTTCATGGTCCAAAAGATATTGCACAAAAAAATGTAAATATGCAAGGACATTGTTTGTCAGTCACTTTAAACGGTGTGATTGAGTGCAAAATCAAGTGATGCATTTCATCAAACATGGAGTTTCATACTGCAGTTTAATAACCTGCCGGTCAGATGAAATTAGAATAAAGAAAAGACTCAAACCCTTATTTTCAGAGACATGAGGAATGGTGCAGAGGTCTGGTGTAATGGAAACTAGAACAGTAGCGTTACTGACACATGTGCACAAAAAAATACTTTTAGAACAGAGACTCAACAACTTGGCCAAAGCTGAGCTCCAAAGTGATTAGTACCAGAGTGCTGCAGCTACATGAGATGGACATGTTTACTTTCAATCAAGCAGTTCTGGATCACATCTCAAATTCAACACAGCTGAGCAGTGGTTTGATCTATTCATGCTATTTCTGTTTTATGACATATAGCCGTACTCAATTTTGAGTCGCATAGATCAGTTTTAAACACAAGATATAGAATCTCTACACTGGACCTAAAAATACGATGTCTTACATCTCATTTATGCTGAAAAAGTTCAACTCTGCAGCCACAGGTCAGTTGCATACTACAGAATAGGATTTGTTGCCATGAAGTCTGGGTCATGAACTCATTATCTCAGTTAGAGCCGAGAGAACAATGAAGAAAAATGAAGACGATGTGAAAGAAAGAACTATAGTGTTTTTTTTTTGTTGTTTTGTTTTTTTTTTTTTTTCCAAAATCTGTTGAAAATTTTAAGACCAAAAGATTGTGAAAATATTTTCTCCAGCTGGATGTCAGAAGCATTTTTGCACGGTGGAGAGAGAGCAATGTGTGGAGGTGCTAGAAACTTTGCAGGTATTTTGAGTTAATTTACTGATTAGGGTGAGTTTCTACTAATTACCTTTTCCCAGTATTTTAAGTCTAGAGACACTGAAGTTGGGGTTTTCATTTTCTGTAAGTCACAATCATTAAAATCACAAGAGACTAGAAATATTTTGGACCATGTGATGACTAGAGATAACATATGAATTCCACTTTCTGAGATGAATGACAGGAAATATTGCACTATTAAATATATATTTTTAGTTTTATTTGTAAATTCAAATATTAATTATATACCAAAATATTGTTAAATATTGTTTGGGTTCTGATAAATTACTTTTAAAATGTCTGGTTGTACGCATGATCATGTAAAGTGTTTTTTTTTTTTTTTTTTTTGCTTTTACGCCTGTCTATATATTGTCAACATATGTATATTACCATGCAAGTGTATGATGAAATATGAAAAGATTTTAGAGAAGTTCTGAGATTCTTCATCTGAGGCTTCATGATCCCAGCCTGTTCTTTTTGCTACCATGCATGTGCAGATTAGAATGCAAAGTCTAACGGTCTGTCGTCAGCACAGAAATGGTATCTACTTTCTTATTCCAAGTGTGTCCAAAGTAATTTCTGTCACAGACCATTGACCCTCCAGAACAGAAAATGCCATCTTACACACAGTTGAGGATTAACCCTGTTGTACTTTTTAGTGTACAGAATGACTGAGTGTGTGTCCATATAACTAGACTCCTTTTTTTTTTTTTTAAGCTAATAAAAAAAGTGTATTATGAGGTAAATATAATCAGTTAAAATGATGCTTCTTCACACGTAGAGTAAATAGTCATATTGTTAAAATGTAATGGCCCTCTGCCAGGGTTTTAAAGTTTTGATTATGTGGTTCCAATTTGTTTGGACAGAATTCAAGTAAACAAACATCTCCAAATATGTTTTGGTTCAGACTTTTTTTTTAAAAATTATTTTTCTTTGACTTTTCCACTATCTCTGTTGTTGACTGCTTGTTGCAATAATAACTTTGCCACGAAAGGGCTATTTAAGGAATGACGCACTGTAAATTTTAGGAGGAGCAGCACAGCTTGTTGTGTGAACTTAATGAATTCATGACATGATTATGTGAGAGCCATCGCAAATAAACTGAGGCATTCATCACTGGTGTTAATTTGTGATGCTGTGCCAAAACCCACAGGTTCATCTTAATGTTTTATTATAATCAGATGCAATTAGAGCTAAATGAAATGTAGTTGAAAAATGTTCAACTACATTTTTCAACTACATTTTTCAACTAAATGCCTCGCCCATTTGTTTCACCACAAGTGAATAGGAACTAAAATGAATACATCCCCAAAATCTGATGACTTTTAGACAAAGAGACGGAGTTAGATTTATATTTTTAACTCTTTTTGGAAATACTCATTTTTCCCTTACTTGGGGAAGGTGGTGTGAAATGTAAAAACCTTCTTTGCTAGCATGTGGGTTTGGGATTTGGGGACAGCATTAGACTTATAAATGTTAAGTATTAACAATTGTATTGGAAAGGAGAGGGCATTAAACCTGTCACAATCTAAGTTTCCATTTTTTGAATGATCATTGTCTTTCCTTTAGATTTTGATCCTGTGAAATGTGAATAGGGTTGAAAAACCACCATCATTTTTCAAAACCATGAGATCATGATTAAAAATATGAACTTGCCCAACCCTTCTGCATGTCTGAGGTAAAACATTTTTGAATCTATACCAGGAATTTTAGTGAATACACAACAGTTGTCTTGTCAAGGCTTTTGACAAGACGCCCAAATCATTTGCAGATTTGGATTTGAAGTAATTCTACAACCATTCTAACCTGTGATGACATGTGATGCAAAGCCTGTGTTGCTTTTCTTTTAAAGTAATTTATTAAAAATAATATAGATCAGTTTTAGTTTAGTCAGAAGCAAGATGAAATCAATATGAATAGGTTTCACCATTATGGTCTGAATTCATCTGCATTACTCTGATCCTAAGCATTTACAGTACTGACCTTATTCCAGTTGTGATGCATAATGTAACAGCAGTAAAAATCTGCAGTGTTATTAGTGAATACCTAGAGATAGAAATGGACTGCCACCCAACCTTTTAAGTGTTAGGATGTTGCATGATTTATTTAAGAATAAAGTTAACCTGCAGTCCTTTAATTTACTGTGCACTGACCTTTTAACTGGCTTCTAAATAAGATATGTGCTCCATAGTAATGCAAGTGTGCTTTTTAATATCTTGAAAATCAGAAATTATGGGGCAAGTTGCTTGTTCCTAACAAATAAAATGCATAAATCTTAAATGTGCTGCTTGAAGCTGCAGTAGGGTGTTCTCAGAAAACCCTGGACTTGGCCAGGGAAATTTTAACCATCACATCCATACAGGTGCCTCTTGTTGCTCTCTGCTGCGATGCTGTCCTCAGCTCCTCTCCCACAGTGGAGCCTGCTGACAACTTGAGAAATCAGCAATGGACTGAAGTCATATCGTGCTGCTGTAGTCATACCAGTAGAAGTACTATACACAAAAGACGTATTTAACCATTTAGACGCATTCACAAGCAGTGGACACACTGTGCAACTTGGAATTGAACCTGCAACCATTGCAAGACAGCAAAGGATGCAAAAGATGTGCCAGTTGGCATTTGCATTTTAACATTTTGTGAAATGTTATTTCTAAATGTTAAATTAACA
>NW_015113198.1:48613-56708 GCF_001443285.1 Poecilia latipinna
CCATGAGATCATGATTAAAAATATGAACTTGCCCAACCCTTCTGCATGTCTGAGGTAAAACATTTTTGAATCTATACCAGGAATTTTAGTGAATACACAACAGTTGTCTTGTCAAGGCTTTTGACAAGACGCCCAAATCATTTGCAGATTTGGATTTGAAGTAATTCTACAACCATTCTAACCTGTGATGACATGTGATGCAAAGCCTGTGTTGCTTTTCTTTTAAAGTAATTTATTAAAAATAATATAGATCAGTTTTAGTTTAGTCAGAAGCAAGATGAAATCAATATGAATAGGTTTCACCATTATGGTCTGAATTCATCTGCATTACTCTGATCCTAAGCATTTACAGTACTGACCTTATTCCAGTTGTGATGCATAATGTAACAGCAGTAAAAATCTGCAGTGTTATTAGTGAATACCTAGAGATAGAAATGGACTGCCACCCAACCTTTTAAGTGTTAGGATGTTGCATGATTTATTTAAGAATAAAGTTAACCTGCAGTCCTTTAATTTACTGTGCACTGACCTTTTAACTGGCTTCTAAATAAGATATGTGCTCCATAGTAATGCAAGTGTGCTTTTTAATATCTTGAAAATCAGAAATTATGGGGCAAGTTGCTTGTTCCTAACAAATAAAATGCATAAATCTTAAATGTGCTGCTTGAAGCTGCAGTAGGGTGTTCTCAGAAAACCCTGGACTTGGCCAGGGAAATTTTAACCATCACATCCATACAGGTGCCTCTTGTTGCTCTCTGCTGCGATGCTGTCCTCAGCTCCTCTCCCACAGTGGAGCCTGCTGACAACTTGAGAAATCAGCAATGGACTGAAGTCATATCGTGCTGCTGTAGTCATACCAGTAGAAGTACTATACACAAAAGACGTATTTAACCATTTAGACGCATTCACAAGCAGTGGACACACTGTGCAACTTGGAATTGAACCTGCAACCATTGCAAGACAGCAAAGGATGCAAAAGATGTGCCAGTTGGCATTTGCATTTTAACATTTTGTGAAATGTTATTTCTAAATGTTAAATTAACATAAATATCGAAGAACACTGTTTTAAAGAAGATTTGACATTAAGTGTAGCACAAATAGTTTTGGCACATGACTCATTTTGTGCAAATATACTTTATGCTGCTTTGTGTATTTTGTGTTCTATTATTTTGGGGGTTACACATAAACACAACAGCATCAGATTTTGCTACAGAGAACTTATTTGAAATGATTAAATGAAAAAGAAGTTAAAGCAAAATCCAAAAGGAAAATAACTGAACCCAGTTTGGAATAGTACAGGATGAGCTTCATCATTGCAGTCAGCTCTAGGTAGTTGGTCTCAAAACTGAGGCTGCGCAGAGGCAGAAGAGCTGCTTTACATGAATGCATCCTTGGCTGATTCATTCAAAACAGGTTGTGCTAAATGAGCTTTACCTACAGCAGCCACACGTGTTGACTGGCCTTCAGTTGTCTTTGAGTAAACCTGTTGAAAGATGAACACACTTGACTTTTTTTTTTCCGAACCCCGCCCCCCCAAGTACTATGTAGATGTAGTATTCTAGTTATTTTGAAACCTACCTGCTTATGGTAAGAAGCACATAACCAGGATGTTCTATGATGCGGGTAGCCTTATACTGCGACTGTAGCCTTTACTTTATGTTTTTTTGGGGTGGTCAAACAAAAAGGCTAACTGATCTCGTATTCTATATGGTGAAAACAGGTGAAGAAGGGAGACCAGATCAATTTGTTGACCTCACGGGTCAAATTTGGAATTGATTTCCCTCACTCCATTTTCCCAGTGTGGAAACTCTGTGAAGCAGTAAATCAGTTTCTCAGACACAATAAAAAAAGAACTGCTGCTTGGAGGAAGGCTTTCTTCAACAATGAATAACGCATTTCCTCTCTTGTGAACGCATACTAGAGGTTGGGTAAGTCATTGACTCACAGATGCATTGCATTTATTTTTAGCATCTTTTTAATATTTACCACCTTTCTTCACTGGAGGGTACTTGGCCAATAACCCAGCAGGTGTTTTTGAAGGCGGTGCATTGTTGCTCATATCAATCAAAGTTCATTTATATGGCGTATTCACAACTTCAGCTGACCAAATTACTTCATGATAAATGACATCATTGTTATGAGAAAATTAAGTTTGCTAAAAAAAAAATAAATGAATAAAATTGGCAGTAAAATACCAATGGAAAAAAAATACAAGTAGAAATCAGGACATGCTTAATTGCAGTTGCAGGATTTTTCGAAAAACTTGAATCGATTAAATACAAATTTGTTGACCTTTTTTTCCAGTGCTGCCACAGAAAGACTGCAGTCTTTACAGGTCTGTGATAACTCTAAGCTGTAACACCTGCGAACTGTAACTTTATGGCTAAAATAACATTAGGTTCAAAAACAAAAACTATAAACACAATTGTCTGTTAAACACAAAAATTGTTAAACACAAAAATCTCATAACGTAAAAGGCTAATAATATTAGACATGCTTTAAGTGCTACTTAAGTCATTTAATCATTTCCAGTTTGACTACAATTTCCACTTTATTTAGTGAAGACGTATCTAATCGTTTTTAATTTTTTTTAAAATTGCATTAAGTTGCTCCTCTTTTGTCTTTTTCTTTTTTTTTTTTTTTTTTACATTTTCTGATTTGTACGATCATTTTTACGTTCATCCCAAAACATCTCCATAGTATGGGCCATTGTACTATGTGTGTCGGACATTTTCTGTGTCTGACTGCAAGTTATTCCTCCATTCATGAACATTTTGGCTTCATGGCATTGCCAAACATATCAGTTATTTTGGTGGGTCCTCTTGTAGGCATTTTTGCCCGTTTTCTCCCAATTTTCTAAATTATGGCAGCAGCCCTGGACTGGCCCATGGTTTTGGGCTGATGGGTAGTACACCCCTGACTGGAGGAGTACCCTAATCAGTGAGTTTGAGTGAGAAAAAAAAGATTGCAACACACACACACACACACCCCTTGTCTACTGAAGCTGCTTCCTGCCTATTTTCTAAGAAGACTACGACTCTGATGGCTTTGATTTGATTTTTGCTTCAGCTCTTGTCATCCTAAATGGTTCCTAATGACTTTGGCAGGATATGAAGACAATTATCACTAATTTAACAATGCGGAGACGCTTTTCTCCACCAGTTTTGGTTAAAAGTGCCTGTTTTACAGAACTCCGTTTTACATGCTCCGGGAATGGTGTTTAGAAAACGCAGGCAATTAAAAATCCACCTGTTCTCTTATTCTTTTCTCATTATACAGACATGCTTCAAATCTTCGCCTAAATTAGGTTAATTTTAAAGCAAGGCAAGCTGTTCTTTTTTTCTTGAATTAGTTTTTGGCAGTGTATGCAAGGAAAAAAAAAATAATTTGATGTTCTAGCTCTGTGTCTCAGGTACCACGATTTTAAGCACTTCTGGCATCAAATGTTTACTGTAAGGCAAGTCTATTAGCATAGCACCATTTATGCACAAGGAACTGTTAATCAGATTGCTTTGTGGGAAAATATCGACATAGACAATAAAGTCACCTTTTAAAAAAGAGAAATATATTAAAGGAGCTTACATGCGCAACACACATGTAGTTCATATATTATATAAATGTCTTTGAGAACCCTTGACAGTTTAAAAGCACTACATAAGTCAGACTTCATTTCATTATTAGCCAGAATGATTTGATATAATTTTTGAAGTGCTGTAGAGTGTATTTTTGAAAGTTTCTGGAACAGTAATGGGATTAAAATAACCTGGAACAGGTGTGAGTGGCTTCTAATGCAACATCAGTTTCTGCAGGTCATGTAAAGCAGTGAGGAAGTTTGGGCTTCATGGAATAAGGAAATCCAGAAACTGCATTAATGATGAATTTTCATGTATCTTATGTTTATGTATCTTATTATTACAGCTCAGTAAAGTTTATGCTTTTGACAAGGGCCTAAGATAACAGTGGGGCGGGGTTCAAACTTGATAGTCTGGTGGATTGTTTGATTGGAGACCAAAATTTTAACATTTATTACATTTTCAGGTGTGTTTCAAACAATCCAAACCCTGTGAAAAACCCGTTTACCCACCTGCCTACGCAGTGCTGCACCAAGAATCTCTGAAGGAAGCAACACACAAACCTCTGAACAAGACATTGAGCGCAACTTCCTCCTTCACAAAATGCTAAAATCTGGCAACCGATTTTAGCAGTTGTAGGATTTCTCTTTTATCTTTGGCAAATGTGCCAAGCAAATGATATTTAACAATTTCATCAGCATCAGCGGAAAATGAGGCAGACATGCACATTTGGTTTAATTGTATTTACCTAGAATGCCATGCGGTACTGTTTGCTTCCTGCTTTTGGAGCAGGTCTGCAGCCTGCTTGGCATTCACATATGCTTTCTCTTTGACCAAGCTAAGACCTAGGTTTTTTGGTGTGCCAGAGTTCACTTTTTTAGCCCACATCAGAGTTCAAATATGCTTTCACACCTTCCAAAACAATCTGGATTTTCCAGGTAAATTAACTGGAATTTGATTAACGTGGACTAAACAGGACCGGTGTTCTTACTCCTCAAAAGAGTAAGAACGGAACGCCTGAGTTTTGCATCCAGCAAATATGTCTCGGGACTCAACAGCATCTTTCTCATTCTATTAGGCGACTTGCAAGATTGTGGGTGTTGCCTGCTGTGGCTGACAAAGTGAGCTTTTCCAAGAGACTTTTGAGGTGGAGTTACTTAGCCAGTCTGCTGTGTTCAGGACTCTGTTCAGTTTCTGATACTTGTATCCTGCTGTGATCTGCTTCACTGGAGGGAAAATCTCTGATGGCCGACTCCTCTCTCTACTGTGATAGAGACATGATGTGATGCTGGGAGTGTTTCCATCTGTCATTTTGTCACTTTGCACCTTGGTTACATCTTTCCTTATGTGTCCAACATTATCCACCTTAGTACGCATTTTCTTTTATTTCTGTTTTTTTTTTCTTTTCAGATTTGCTACATTTCCAATTCTGTCAAAATCAGACACTTAAATTGAAGATGTTATTGCAGCAAAGGTGGAAAGTAACAAATTTTCTTACATTACTCTAACAGACCTCCTTCTTCAAGGTTTATCATTATGGACAATTTTGCCAAATGGATGAAGCTTTAAGATCGTTTTTGATGCCACACAAACATTCTTATCTCTACACTCTGTTGCATCTTTCTCTTTGTATATTTTTTTTGTGTAGTTTTAAAACAGTCTAACCTAAAACCACTTTTAGATAGAGCTGTGAATAGATGTATCATTGAATTGTGTGTAAAAAAAAAGGTCTATATGCAGCATAAACATTGAAATAATTGAAATCAGTATATTTCTTGCTGGGACTAGATTAAGTGTATTGTATTAAGTGTAATTATCAGTTGAATGTCTTAACATCCTAATTGATGGTATTATTACCATGTGTTGATGCATTGATCCTGTTTTTTTTT
Organism: Poecilia latipinna; assembly: GCF_001443285.1. Classification (NCBI taxonomy): domain Eukaryota; kingdom Metazoa; phylum Chordata; class Actinopteri; order Cyprinodontiformes; family Poeciliidae; genus Poecilia; species Poecilia latipinna. The sequence goes on from NW_015113198.1 coordinate 54,075, forward strand.
TGTTTTTTTTTCCATTTGTTGAAATATTTCTTCAAACCCTGACACATTTTCTGATTCTTATTCAAAGCAGCTGAATTGATGATCCCATTAGACTGTAGGGGGTAAAGCTGTATACATCTTCAGCAGGGAACCGTTTTAGCGCCCTGCAGGTTTATCTCCGTCTCTGAAGATGAATGCTGAGTCTGAGCTGAATGACTCTTGAATCCATTATGAATTCTCTCTGTGGCTCACTTTTCCCACCATCCTCAGGAATGTTAGATCACTCCAGGAGGTGCCCTTGTGTATTTTGGTGTCCAAACTGAGCTTAAAGACAAATGCGAGGGTCTTTAAGTTGATCCCTCCATCAGACTCTTTGATCTACAAAATGCAGGAGGAAAAAAGACAATCATAATTGGAACCGTCATTGTTTAAAGCAAATAGTTGCCTTAGACTAGTTGCGTCAATTGTGTTTTAAATCCCCTCGAGAGTTGCTTCATGGATGTGACGGAGCATGCCGAAGCTGAAAGCTGCCCTCCTACAATAATCCACTCTACTGCGCCGCAGGAAGCTATTGTGAACTCCAGATTAACAGCAGTGACACAAGCCTGCCCTTAACCCTCTCAGGCCACATAAAGCTGCCTTCAGTTACTCGCTACAGTGAAGCAAAGATGTTTTGGGCTAAAATGTGGAACCTGAGCTTCACATTCATGACAGTGAAAGTTCATGAATGAATGCATGGACGTCTGCACCTGAATAAGACGCACAGATCTATGAAAAGATCTTTTTTTATTTTTTTATTTTATTTTTTTTCCCCCAGGATTTAATTAATCAAATATGTGAATTTTCAAATCGTCTCACTCCAACTGGGACTTTCATTGCTGTTAAAATATCATGCATCCATCATAAACTCACTTTTTTATTTATTTTTTTTTACATTAGCAAGTCCACCTCTAACATCAAATATTTAAATGTGACAAAAATAATAAAGTCATGAAAGTCTGAGTAAAGTGGATAAATACTTTTGTCACAGCCATGTACGTAGTCATATATGTATTCTATTATGCATTAGTACAACTCACTTAAACAGCTGCATAACTTTGTCATCATTACTTTTAGTAATTTGTTTATTTTTTTCATATTGCATACCTTTTATTTTTAACAAATGCATCAAAATGTTTACAATCCACCCTCAAGGTGGATTTTTATATTGAACATATTATTTCTTGGAGGCTTTGAATGGCCATCTGTGGGTTCTGTGCATGCATTTTGTTTTTTTTGTCTTTTTTTTCAAAGATGCACATTGAAAGACCAATGTGCATCTTGTGGTTTTTGAATTCAGTCATTTAATTTCTCATCAGTTCTGTCTGCCAGTGTTTTATGTTGAGATGAAGCTTCTGCCAACAAAGTGAGAAAATGTCAATAGGAATGGAAGAACTCAATTACACGCTTTAATCAGATGGCTCAGAATAATTACCAACAAAAGCTTTTCGCATTCATTGCTCCAAATACTTTATTTGTAGGTTTTCCTTTTAGGACAGAAACCAAACAAAGTCATACATACAACCAGTAGTGGAATGCCACCAATCTCAATAGGAAGCCAAAATGTGGATTTTTTTTTTTTTTTTTATGGATAAGTATGCAGTTTTAAAAATGTACAAAACTCCTAATCCCAGGTCAACATATATTCTGAGCAATAAAATTCAGTTTTGTAGATATAGGACCAAAAGCGAGGCAATTAAAAAAAAAAAAAAACCCTCTACATAGATATGCACTGGTCTTTCACTTCCAAAGCTGTGTTTTTTTTGTTTGTTTTGTTTGTTTGTTTTTTTTCTGGGAGATTCTGGCATTGTATTGTTTTCATACTGCTATTACAAAGGATGGATTAACTATCTGCCTGTGGTGGACTTTACCACAAACAAAAACCAAAGGATGAATGTAAATAAACGTGCATGTGTTATCAAGGATGTCTTAGCAAGCAGATGCATTTGTGAGCTCTAAACCCTCCTTATGTAAATGAGCTTAAACAATCGCTGCACTATTTCCCTGTTTTGGATCATGGAAAAAAATAATGATGGAAAAAACAGAGGCAGACGTGCTTCTAAAGTTTTTTTTGTATTTTTTTTTTTTTTTATATATAAAATGGAACCAAATAACTGTACTTCTGTATTTTGACATATTGCAGTGCATTATATATTTTTTTAGTCCCATGGGCTTCAAGTAGCTCCAAAAGACATGAGTAAATCAATGTGGTTAGCAATTCCCTTTAATATTGTACTATAAAACATGTCTTAGGTGAGAAGTACTGATTTGAATTGTATAAAATATTGAAACTGAGATGTGTTCTTGATTTTCCCTCAGACTCTTTAACAGCAAAGGCAGCAGCTATTCAAAAACATGCAGCTGACAAAGTTGATATAAAACCATAGCAGCAAAAGGAAGTAAACAGTTGGAAAGAAATTAGTGTTGCACAGAAGTTTAATTCACATCTTTCTACTTGTGAGAAACTGCTTCTTTTATTGGTCCGTGCTAATATAGTTGAATTAACTATAATTATATATTTATACATACAACCCAGTTTTATATGCAACAGTTGCATTTCCAATCTATTTAGCCGTTTTTTTGCACATTTGTCTTTGGAGTACTGTTTGTTTACAT
>NW_015113198.1:60666-65922 GCF_001443285.1 Poecilia latipinna
GGGGCGCAGAAGAAAAAGTTTGGGAACCACTGGTTTACATGTACAGTGTACTTTTTTTCAGTACTTTACAGATATGCTTTTGGAAAAGCTCAGGCAACATTAGAAACACAAAAACTAAAACTAGATGCTTTTTTTCTTGTTCAGAGATAATTTGGGCTTCCAATAGACGACGTGCTATTTGGTTAATTTTCCCTATCCACAAGGTTTTACTTTGTTCTGCTCCGATCGCTGCTTGTATGTTTGTTTAGTAAATTAACTGGGAAGTAGAGCAGTCAATGCTGGAATGACAAAGTAGTGATAAACTTTAATTTTCTTCAATAAAACTTAAAGCTGATCTTAATTATAAACGTTATAATGCACACATATTTTGTCCTGCTATGTGTGAAAATGTTTTTAAGTCTAAATTTGCTGTCATATTTGTGGCCTTTGACTATCTGCTGTTGAATTGAGGATATTTTAAGAGATGCAGTGTGACACCCTGCACACAAAGGTGATCGCTTATGTGCTTTTACTTGCATAGAAGATGGAATGATTTCATATAGAGCTTTGCTAGTTGTACTGACCATCCAAAGTGCTTTTCATTAGAGCCACATTCAGCCATTTGCACTCACAAATGCACACCGTTTTATACACTATTATGCAGTTGGTGAGTAACCCATGGTAAAGTGCTTTGCCTGTCAAGTCAAATCAAATCCACAAACTTGTGATTGCAAGACATCTGCTGTACCCATTAAGCCAAAGTGTCATGCTACCCTTAATCTCAAGGATTTGATATGACGTTGTCCCTCTTTTGTGTCTGAAACCACTTAAATTGTTTGGTACATTTTTGACAGTGCCATTGTGTGAGAGGGTGGTGACCTCTTCCAGTTGAAATTAGGGTTCTGTGTGAGTCAGTCAAGTGGTTCCACACCAAACTCTCTCATCCACATCTTTATGAACTTTGCACAAATATGTGGTCATGTTGGAACAGGAAGGAACCATTCCCAGACTTTTCCCATAAAGTCGTGAGCTTGAAATTGGTGTGCTAAAGCAGTAAAAGTACATTTTACTGGAGCTAAGAAGCCTGACACACAACCCCACACCATAATCCCGTTTGCACCTAATTTTATTTTCGGCACAGCGGAGTCATGCAAGTTCTGTTCTTCAGATAACTCCCAAACCCATAGTGATTCATAAAATTGTTAGAAAGGGGGCATGACTTCTGAATCATGACTACGGTTCTATAGAACAGTTGACAACTTGTCTCAACTGTTCTATAGTCCAGTGGCAGGGATCTTACCTGGGTAGAGATGAGATTTTCAACAACTTTATTTGGAGCTTTGTTCCTGATAAGTTTATGAAAAACAATCTCTGCCATAGTTTATTCTTGCCCAGTTTGTGTAAATGAAGCATACGTGTGGCATTGACACAAAACTTGGAGATTTCACTCCTCCCAACAAGATGTGGGGTTTAGATGAATACACCTCCCTCACACGTTGCTTTTAGGACACAAAGTTTTCCAGATTTTGTTCACTCTTGACATGACAGTTTGGAATAATGTATCTTGTACTGCTCTGTGGGTGGCAACACTGTCAAACACATCAGCAGGGAAGACATAAGGACTCCACAGGAGGAGCAGGAGAGAGAGATGGAGGGGCGGGAGTGACCATTTCCAGTCTATGCTTCATAAATCAAAAAAAACTTGTATATATAAAAAAGGCTTAATACAGAATAAATCAAACTCAGTGAAACCATGAATATATGGCCCCATCCAAAAGGTTAGACACATCTATCCATGTATAATTAATAAGTTGGTATGTTGAGACTTTTTTACTTGTACGTTAGTAGAGAGGGAAGCCAGAGGAAGAAGGAACAACTTTTAAACATTACAGTCATCCCAAGTTTTCTCTTAAATCTCCTAAATACATTCATGAGGAAACTTTTAAAGCTTCTAGAAAGACGTATTTCCGCAATGTTCTGTCAGATCCCCTTCACTATTACATGCATTCATGCATCACTCTTTCGCTCTATAATTTCCTGTATGCTGCTTCTGTCTAAGTCAGGGGTCCCCAAACTACGGCCCGCGGGCCGGATCCGGCCCGCCACGTCATTTGGTCCGGCCCCCTGAACAATGCCGGATCTGGCCCGCCTCCTCGTACCAGAGAGCATTCAGTGTTTTTTTTCATATATTGTATTTTCCGGTTTATATGTGGATTTTTCTTCAACCACCAGGGGGCTTTTGAACAATTGTGAAACTTACTTTCCCTCAATGGAATATATACTCGTCAGTCCCAGTCACCGTTTCACTCACGGTTTTTTCCATTTGCATTCTGGGTAAAAATCTATCCAAAAGTGTAAAAATCTATCCAAAAGTGTCGTCGTCTCCTCCCCCCCCCGTCGACAAGAATTTCTTTGTTTTTTTTTACTGCAAAAACTAAGACCGGCCCCGACCACAGAAAGGAACAGCTATGTGGCCCTCGCAGGAAAAAGTTTGGGGACCCCTGGTCTAAGTGTATGTATGTATATAGAATTATTTACCCTGGATCTAAATTAAAGCTCTGTGGTTTGCTTCTGAACATGAGATGATGTTCCCCCTCTTACGTTTACTTCCTGAAGTCAATTGAAAAAAAAAATGGGTTTATTTCAAAAAGCTGAAAAGTGGTATTTGTACAGACTGTGACGACTGAGCCAGTGAACTATGATAACACAAGAAATATAATGTGATGGAATGTATTGCGTAATACCCATAAAAATCAAATAATGCAACTACATGTACAATTAACTGCCATGTTTCCTTGACTCAAGCGAAGCACTTCAGCTACTTAAAAAATATCAGTTTGAGTTATCATCTCACTGCACTTATTATAATAAAGGGTCCAATTCATATCCAGTCATACACTTCATATATTCCCATCTAGTTCTATGAAGTAAGTTAGAAGTAAACACATTTCAACTGATCAAAAAATACCAAATAGAAAAATAAATCATAAATAAAAATAAAAAAATATTAAAATAATTTTAAAATGATCATATCGGGATGCAAGAATATTGCACAGTATCTTGTGCAAATGTTCCTGTGCAATATGTATTGAAATGGTTAAATACACTATTGTATCTTGATGAAGCACCTTGTAACTGTGGAAAGGATTAACTCCATTTTAACATTAAGTGTCCTCTATACTTCCTTTGAGAAAAAGAACATTAATGGTAGCAGTAACTGCCAGTAATGCATAAACTGAATGTAAAGAAAATGAAGAGAGCAGAGTGAGAAAAGCTGATTACACCTATGTCTGTAATCTGTATCACAAACTCTCAAACTTCCTGTTGAAAGAACTGGTTAGAAAAGGTCAATGGTATGGAACACACAGTGGTGAGCTAATACCTCTTAACAAATATGCTTACAATTTACAGTCAAAGCAAATAAAAATTTCCTTTTGCAATCATTTGTCTTTCTTTAACTATTGGCAGTATAATTAAATTAAGTCTTTTTTTTTAAAGTTGACTTTACTTACCTAATTGCTTCTCATTTCTCAGTAAATAATGTAACAACTCTAAAAACCACCAGTAAACCTGCAATCTGAGAACAAAGGTCTATGTTTGGAACATAAACAACAATCAGTAATTTATTAAAGGATGGAGACTGATTATTCAGAGTCTTATGAGTAAAAACAAACAAACAAAAAACAAAAAAACAATGTTCAGTTGTAGCCTGGATTTAACAGCCATCAAAAAGGAACTAAAATTCAATATTTCACATGTCATAATCAATCCTGATGTTAGAAACCCTTGAAGCTTTTTTTTTTTTTTTTTTAAGAGTTTTATGGACCTTAGCAAAGTCAATCAGTGCAACCTCATGGATGCCTTTGTCTTTCTGTTTCTCTCTCGAGTTAAAAAGGGCACAGTAAAGCCTTTTAGACTGTCTATATAGAAGTCGAAGCTTGCCAGCAACCAAAATAATCAATAAAGTTTGTTGTTTCAACCTACTTTGCTAAATGAGTGATCGCCTGCTGATTGAGAGATGTCCTGCTGATCGGCTCTATAATTAGAGAAGTTCAAAGCTTAAATAGATCCATTGTACTACAGATGAATATTCTGATATCCTGGATTTGGCAAGCTATTTCTGCTGTATTTTTATAAATTCAGAAGAACAATATCTGTTCTCGATGCCTCCGGGGTGTCTGATTATTTTCTTTCTTTCTATTTTGTTTTACTTTATTCAGTATCAGAAACCATTGTGCTGTCACTGTTAAATGAGATTTTCCACAGCAAACCCATGAACATTAAGAAGGCACTGGTTCTGAGTATTTTTAATTTGCTTTCAGCTGACAGGTCATATTGTGCAAAAGTCAATTAAACCAAACCGTCATTTTTCCTAATTTGTAAATAAATGTTTCAAATAAAGCAAAACATCTTTTCCTACCGTCACACAGAACAAGAATGCCTTTTTTTTTTTTCCCTTATAAGTCTGATTAAAAAAAAAAAAAAAAACAATTTGCAAAATGCTTATACAGAATGTCGTGTCCTAGACATGTTCTTTTATGGAGTTTTTGGCAACAACTTCTGCCTGATTATTTCTAGCATCTCAACTGCTGTTCACCGTTTGTAGCATTAGTGGTCAAGGCTGGGTTATATGCTTTTTGACATACACAGACAAGTTAATTAAGGACTCATGAGTTGGAGCCCTGATGCATTGGTTAATGAAAATTAATCTGACACTGCAGTGGACTTTTTCTGCATAATTGAATGCTGTCCAGAAGAAATGCCACACTGAGGTTTGTGAACGGTCACATCTAAGCCTTTTGGATCTAGCAGACTTAAACGTTTGAGCATAGCAAAGCTTTGTGCACTTTTAATTAGACATTCTGATGGCTGATGAGCAGGTGAAGTTATTTTCCTGCCGGCGTAACTTAATTAGCAAGTGATGGCAAAGACCAGGAGACACTTGAACTTCGTCATATTGTCTCACGATATCAGATGGTAAACAAGAGAGTGACATTCAAAGTCTTGGTGCGTTTGCATGCTTGTTCTGTGGCTGTGAGGCAGATTTGTTGACTATAGAACAAGGAGGCATTGCTTGATTGGACAAAAAGGTTGATGTAAAAGGTTAATCACAAGGAGGATGAGGACAGCTTTCACATTCTTTCATTTTTCCTATTTGTGTTGATGATATTACTGCATGGGTGTGTTTAAAAAAAAAAATTAAAAATTAAAAAAAAATCACCTCCCTGGCATGACACTTATTCTATCCATTAGTTATACCCGCTTATCCTTGCGGGG
>NW_015113198.1:69317-70249 GCF_001443285.1 Poecilia latipinna
CCATGGACAGGTCACCAGTCAAAGGATAACATGGAGACACAAGACAAACAACCATGCACACACATGCTCATACCTAAGGACAATTCACCCAGCAGCCATTTTTTTTTTTTGGACTGTAGGAGGATGAGAGAGAACATGCAAATGCCACACAGAAAGAACCCAGGACCTTCTTGCTGCAAGGCAGCAGTGCCACCAACTGTGCCTCTGTGCAACCCATAGTATATATTCCAAAACATATCGAACTATTTTTAGCATGAATTATTTTTACTTTGTGAATGCCCAGAGTGATGAAAAATTACGAAGTTGCCAAATGTTTGTTTTCGACAGCTGGTCTGAGTCACTCAAAGTGCTATTTTGAACATTAGCGGTTTTCTGTGCATATTGTGTTTTTTGGTGACATGTGCCAAGGTCTTGTTATTATTTATATCTAGCTCACACTTCATGATTCAACATGTTATGCTTGTGCCAGATTTGTTTGGAAGAAAAATGCGGAAAAAGCTTTATAAATGTCAAGCTTGTACAAGAAAACTTCTTTTTAGGAAACACTAGTTGTTTAACTGTTTAACAAGAATAAACATGGATGGTTTTCTGCTGCAGTAAATGGTATCTCTGCAGTGCTTTGTAGCAGTCCTTGTGTGTTATTTTGTCTTGGGTGGTACGTTTTGGATGGTAATATACTTTTCTTCAATTGGCTAATATATTGTATAGGAATACTGTATATTCTTCCAGCAAGACATATTTTCACAGTAACTGCATAAAGCAGAGTTCTTTTAGCTGTAGATGGCTAGACATCTAAACACTGACAGCAGCAGCAGAATTTAATCTAAAACCACAGAATAGTTGCCTCGTTACAGATGACCAAAGAATCCCAGACAATAACAGATGTCTGATAGAATACAAATAACATGGGCCCTGTCTGCAGGGCTAATTTT